>NW_026600633.1:0-844 GCF_029448725.1 Salvelinus fontinalis | reverse complement strand
ATCAATCATTTTTGTTATTGCCTTCAATGATTCAAAATCCTTCTCAAAACAAGGTGTGGTGCCCTTCAATGATTCAAACTCATTCTCAAAACAAAGTGTCATGTCCTTCATGTCCTTGTTGATACATGAATTATAGCCCTATTTTCTGTCTCCAAGCACCCATCCCACATAGTCCCCATCCCATAGAGCAGGGTTTCCCTAACTCGGTCCTGGGGCCCCACATGGGTGCGCGTTTTGTTTATTGCCCTAGCACTATACAGCCAGTGGGGGGCCCCATGACCGAGCTTGGGTAACCCTGTCATAGAGTCCCCATCCCATAGAGCAGCTGCCACGCATAAGGACGTGCTTTTTAATTAATTTAGGCCTACATAAATTTGCCTTGGGGAAGAACGGCTGGCCTACGGATGTGTGCAACCTTGGCCCAGATAATGGCACTGAATAGCACAGGCTTAAATGAAGAGGGAAGCTGTGAATGTAGCTGGAAACTACAGCTGTTTGTGTCTGGCTCGCTGGCTCGCGGCCCGTGAAGGTAGCTGGAAATTACAGCTGTTTGGGCCTGACTGGCAGGCTGGTGGCCTGTATAGAATGGCCTGAGGTGCCTTAATGGCACATTTGAGCAGGAAATAAAGAGCTGACTCATGCTAATGTGGTCATCTGAGGCACAGGTCTCATATACAAGTCCCATAAGTCCCTTCTCAGTATGATGAGGAATCTGCATTCGGATATGTTTGATGCATTATGTTTGATGTATTATGTTTGATGTATTATGTTTGATGTATTATGTTTGATATGTTTGATATATTATGTTTGATATATTATATTTGATATGTTTGATATTATGTTT
>NW_026600632.1:163082-165799 GCF_029448725.1 Salvelinus fontinalis | reverse complement strand
ATACTGGATGGAAGTACAGGATGATGGTACTGGAGGGTAGTATTGGATGGTAGTACTGGAGGGTAGTACTGGAGGGTAGTACTGGAGGGTAGTACTGGAGGGTAATACTGGATGGTTGTACTGGAGGGTAGTACTGGATGGTAGTACTGGAGGGTAATACTGGATGGAAGTACTGGATGATGGTACTGGAGGGTAGTATTGGATGGTAGTACTGGAGGGTAGTACTGGAGGGTAGTACTGGATGGTATTACTGGATGGTGGTACTGGAGGGTAGTACTGGATGGTAGTACTGGAGGGTAGTACTGGATGGTAGTACTGGAGGGTAGTACTGGATGGTAGTACTGGAGGGTAGTACTGGAAGGTAGTACTGGATGGTAGTACTGGAGGGTAATACTGGATGGTAGTACTGGGTATTAGTACTGGATGGTAGTACTGGATGGTAGTACTGTATGGTGGTACTGGATGGTAGTACTGGAGGGTAGTACTGGATGGTAGTACTGGAGGGTAATACTGGATGGTAGTACTGGATGATGGTACTGAGGGTAGTATTGGATGGTAGTACTGGAGGGTAGTACTGGAGGGTAGTACTGGATGGTAGTACTGGATAGTGGTACTGGAGGGTAGTACTGGATGGTAGTACTGGAGGGTAGTACTGGATGGTAGTACTGGAGGGTAGTACTGGATGGTAGTACTGGATGGTAGTACTGGAGGGTAGTACTGGATGGTAGTACTGGAGGGTAATACTGGATGGTAGTACTGGAGGGTAGTACTGGATGGTAGTACTGGATGGTAGTACTGTATGGTGGTACTGGATGGTAGTACTGGAGGGTAGTACTGGATGGTAGTACTGGAGGGTAGTACTGGAGGGTAGTACTGGATGGTAGTACTGGATGGTAGTACTGGATGGTAGTACTGGATGGTAGTACTGGAGGGTGTACTGGATGGTAGTACTGGATGGTAGTTCTGGAGGGTAGTGCTAGATGGTAGTACTGGAGGGTGTACTGGATGGTAGTACTGGATGGTAGTACTGGAGGGTAGTACTAGATAGTAGTACTGGATGGTAGTACTGGATGGTAGTACTGGAGGGTAGTACTGGATGGTAGTACTGGATGGTAGTACTGGATGGTAGTACTGAATGGTAGTACTGTATGGTGGTACTGGATGGTAGTACTGGAGGGTAGTACTGGATTGTAGTACTGGAGGGTAGTACTGGAGGGTAGTACTGGATGGTAGTACTGGATGGTGGTACTGGAGGGTAGTACTGGATGGTAGTACTGGAGGGTAGTACTGGAGGGTAGTACTGGAGGGTAGTACTGGAGGGTAATACTGGATGGTAGTACTGGAGGGTAGTACTGGACGGTAATACTGGATGGTAGTACTGAATGGTAGTACTGTATGGTGGTACTGGATGGTAGTACTGGAGGGTAGTACTGGATGGTAGTACTGGAGGGAAGTACTGGAGGGTAGTACTGGATGGTAGTACTGGAGGGTAATACTGGATGGAAGTACTGGATGATGGTACTGGAGGGTAGTATTGGATGGTAGTACTGGAGGGTAGTACTGGAGGGTAGTACTGGATGGTAGTACTGGATGGTGGTACTGGAGGGTAGTACTGGATGGTAGTACTGGAGGGTAGTACTGGATGGTAGTACTGGAGGGTAGTACTGGATGGTAGTACTGGATGGTAGTACTGGAAGGTAGTACTGGATGGTAGTACTGGAGGGTAATTCTGGATGGTAGTACTGGAAGGTAGTACTGGATGGTAGTACTGGATGGTAGTACTGTATGGTGGTACTGGATGGTAGTACTGGAGGGTAGTACTGGATGGTAGTACTGGAGGGTAGTACTGGAGGGTAGTACTGGATGGTAGTACTGGATGGTGGTACTGGAAGGTAGTACTGGATGGTAGTACTGGAGGGTAGTACTGGAGGGTAGTACTGGAGGGTAGTACTGGAGGGTAATACTGGATGGTGGTACTGGAGGGTAGTACTGGATGGTAGTACTGGAGGGTAATACTTGATGGTAGTACTGGATGATGGTACTGGATGGTGGTACTGGAGGGTAGTACTGGATGGTAGTACTGGAGGGTAATACTGGATGGTAGTACTGGATGTTGGTACTGGAGGGTAGTACTGGATGGTAGTACTGGATGGTAGTACTGGATGGTAGTACTGGAGGGTAGTACTGGAGGGTAGTACTGGATGGTAGTACTGGATGGTGGTACTGGAGGGTAGTACTGGATGGTGGTACTGGATGGTGGTACTGGAGGGTAGTACTGGATGGTAGTACTGGAGGGTAGTACTGGAGGGTGATACTGGATGGTAGTACTGGATGGTAGTACTGGATGGTAGTACTGGAGGGTAGTACTGGATGGTGGTACTGGAGGGTAGTACTGGATGGTGGTACTGGAGGGTAGTACTGGATAGTAGTACTGGAGGGTAGTACTAGATGGTAGTACCAGGTGGTAGTACTGGATGGTAGTACTGGAGGGTAGTACTGGAGGGAATGGATGGTAGTACTGGATGGAATGGATGGTAGTACTGGATGGTAGTACTGGATGGTAGTACTGGATGGTGGTACTGGAGGGTAGTACTGGATGGTAGTACTGGAGGGTAGTACTGGATGGTAGTACTGGAGGGTAGTACTGGATGGTAGTACTGGAGGGTATTACTGGATGGTAGTTCTGGAGGGTAGTACTGGAGGGTAGTACTGGGTGG
>NW_026600632.1:159931-162583 GCF_029448725.1 Salvelinus fontinalis | reverse complement strand
GTACTGGATGGTAGTACTGGATGGTAGTACTGGAAGGTAGTACTGGATGGTAGTACTGGAGGGTAATACTGGATGGTAGTACTGGAGGGTAGTACTGGATGGTAGTACTGGATGGTAGTACTGTATGGTGGTACTGGATGGTAGTACTGGAGGGTAGTACTGGATGGTAGTACTGGAGGGTAGTACTGGAGGGTAGTACTGGAGGGTAGTACTGGATGGTAGTACTGGATGGTAGTACTGTATGGTGGTACTGGATGGTAGTACTGGAGGGTAGTACTGGATGGTAGTACTGGAGGGTGTACTGGATGGTAGTACTGGATGGTAGTACTGGAGGGTAGTGATAGATGGTAGTACTGGAGGGTGTACTGGATGGTAGTACTGGATGGTAGTACTGGAGGGTAGTACTAGATAGTAGTACTGGATGGTAGTACTGGATTGTAGTACTGGAGGGTAGTACTGGATGGTAGTACTGGATGGTAGTACTGGATGGTAGTACTGAATGGTAGTACTCTATGGTGGTACTGGATGGTAGTACTGGAGGGTAGTACTGGATTGTAGTACTGGAGGGTAGTACTGGAGGGTAGTACTGGATGGTAGTACTGGATGGTGGTACTGGAGGGTAGTACTGGATGGTAGTACTGGATCGTAGTACTGGAGGGTAGTACTGGAGGGTAGTACTGGAGGGTAATACTGGATGGTAGTACTGGAGGGTAGTACTGGACGGTAATACTGGATGGTAGTACTGAATGGTAGTACTGTATGGTGGTACTGGATGGTAGTACTGGAGGGTAGTACTGGATGGTAGTACTGGAGGGAAGTACTGGATGGTAGTACTGGAGGATAATACTGGATGGTAGTACTGGAGGGTAGTACTGGAGGGTAGTACTGGAGGGTAGTACTGGAGGGTAATACTGGATGGTGGTACTGGAGGGTAGTACTGGATGGTAGTACTGGAGGGTAATACTGGATGGAAGTACTGGATGATGGTACTGGAGGGTAGTATTGGATGGTAGTACTCGAGGGTAGTACTGGAGGGTAGTACTGGATGGTAGTACTGGATGGTGGTACTGGTGGGTAGTACTGGATGGTAGTACTGGAGGGTAGTACTGGATGGTAGTACTGGAGGGTAGTACTGGATGGTAGTACTGGATGGTAGTACTGGAAGGTAGTACTGGATGGTAGTACTGGAGGGTAATTCTGGATGGTAGTACTGGAAGGTAGTACTGGATGGTAGTACTGGATGGTAGTACTGTATGGTGGTACTGGATGGTAGTACTGGAGGGTAGTACTGGATGGTAGTACTGGAGGGTAGTACTGGAGGGTAGTACTGGATGGTAGTACTGGATGGTGGTACTGGAGGGTAGTACTGGATGGTAGTACTGGAGGGTAGTACTGGAGGGTAGTACTGGAGGGTAGTACTGGAGGGTAATACTGGATGGTGGTACTGGAGGGTAGTACTGGATGGTAGTACTGGAGGGTAATACTTGATGGTAGTACTGGATTATGGTACTGGATGGTGGTACTGGAGGGTAGTACTGGATGGTAGTACTGGAGGGTAATACTGGATGGTAGTACTGGATGGTGGTACTGGAGGGTAGTACTGGATGGTAGTACTGGATGGTAGTACTGGATGGTAGTACTGGAGGGTAGTACTGGAGGGTAGAACTGGATGGTAGTACTGGATGGTGGTACTGGAGGGTAGTACTGGATGGTAGTACTGGATGGTGGTACTGGAGGGTAATACTGGATGGTGGTACTGGATGGTAGTACTGGATGGTAGTACTGGAGGGTAGTACTGGAGGGTGATACTGGATGGTAGTACTGGATGGTAGTACTGGAGGGTAGTACTGGAGGGTGATACTGGATGGTAGTACTGGATGGTAGTACTGGAGGGTAGTACTAGATGGTAGTACCAGGTGGTAGTACTGGATGGTAGTACTGGAGGGTAGTACTGGAGGGAATGGATGGTAGTACTGGATGGAATGGATGGTAGTACTGGATGGTAGTACTGGATGGTAGTACTGGATGGTGGTACTGGAGGGTAGTACTGGAGGGTAGTACTGGATGGTAGTACTGGAGGGTAGTACTGGATGGTAGTACTGGAGGGTAGTACTGGATGGTAGTACTGGAGGGTAGTACTGGAGGGTAGTACTGGATGGTAGTACTGGAGGGTAGTACTGGATGGTAGTACTGGAGGGTAGTACTGGATGGTAGTACTGGAGGGTATTACTGGATGGTAGTACTGGAGGGTAGTACTGGGTGGTAGTACTGGATGGTAGTTCTGGAGGGTAGTACTGGAGGGTAGTACTGGGTGGTAGTACTGGATGGTAGAACTGGAGGGAATGGATGGTAGTACTGGAGGGTAGTACTGGATGGTGGTACTGGAGGGTAGTACTGGATGGTGGTACTGGAGGGTAGTACTGGATGGTAGTACTGGAGGGTAGTACTAGATGGTAGTACCAGGTGGTAGTACTGGATGGTAGTACTGGAGGGTAGTACTGGAGGGAATGGATGGTAGTACTGGATGGAATGGATGGTAGTACTGGATGGTAGTACTGGATGGTAGTACTGGATGGTGGTACTGGAGGGTAGTACTGGAGGGTAGTACTGGATGGTAGTACTGGAGGGTAGTACTGGATGGTAGTACTGGAG
>NW_026600632.1:150000-159895 GCF_029448725.1 Salvelinus fontinalis | reverse complement strand
GGTAGTACTAGATGGTAGTACTGGAGGGTATTACTGGATGGTAGTACTGGAGGGTAGTACTGGGTGGTAGTACTGGATGGTAGTTCTGGAGGGTAGTACTGGAGGGTAGTACTGGGTGGTAGTACTGGATGGTAGAACTGGAGGGAATGGATGGTAGTACTGGAGGGTAGTACTTGGTGGTAGTACTAGATGGTAGTACTGGAGGGTAGTACTAGATGGTAGTACTGGAGGGTATTACTGGATGGTAGTTCTGGAGGGTAGTACTGGAGGGTAGTACTGGATGGTAGAACTGGAGGGTAGTACTGGAGGGTAGTACTGGAGGGTAGTACTGGATGGTAGTACTGGAGGGTAGTACTGGAGGGTAGTACTGGAGGGTAGTACTGGATGGTAGTACTGGATGGTAGTACTGGAGGGTAGTAATGGAGGGTAGTACTGGAGGGTAATACTGGATGGTAGTACTGGAAGATGGTACTGGCGGGTAGTACTGGATGGTAGTACTGGAGGGTAGTACTCATTGGTGGTACTGGAGGGTAGTACTGGATGGTAGTCCTGGATGGTGGTACTGGAGGGTAGTACTGGATGGTGGTACTGGAGGGTAGTACTGGATGGTAGTACTGGAGGGTAGTACTAGATGGTAGTACCGGGTGGTAGTACTGGATGGTAGTACTGGAGGGTAGTACTGGAGGGAATGGATGGTAGTACTGGATGGTAGTTCTGGATGGTAGTACTGGATGGTGGTACTGGAGGGTAGTACTGGAGGGTAGTACTGGATGGTAGTACTGGAGGGTAGTACTGGATGGTAGTACTGGAGGGTAGTACTGGATGGTAGTACTGGATGGTGGTACTGGAGGGTAGTACTGGATGGTGGTACTGGAGGGTAGTACTGGATGGTAGTACTGGAGGGTAGTACTAGATGGTAGTACCGGGTGGTAGTACTGGAAGGTAGTACTCGAGGGTAGTACTGGAGGGAATGGATGGTAGTACTGGATGGAATGGATGGTAGTACTGGATGGTAGTACTGGATGGTAGTACTGGATGGTGGTACTGGAGGGTAGTACTGGAGGGTAGTACTGGATGGTAGTACTGGAGGGTAGTACTGGATGGTAGTACTGGAGGGTAGTACTGGATGGTAGTACTGGAGGGTATTACTGGAGGGAATGGATGGTAGTACTGGAGGGTAGTACTAGATGGTAGTACTGGAGGGTATTACTGGATGGTAGTTCTGGAGGGTCGTACTGGAGGGTAGTACTGGGTGGTAGTACTGGATGGTAGAACTGGAGGGAATGGATGGTAGTACTGGAGGGTAGTACTTGGTGGTAGTACTAGATGGTAGTACTGGAGGGTAGTACTAGATGGTAGTACTGGAGGGTATTACTGGATAGTAGTTCTGGAGGGTCGTACTGGAGGGTAGTACTGGAGGGTAGTACTGGAGGGTAGTACTGGATGGTAGTACTAGAGGGTAGTACTGGAGGGTAGTACTAGATGGTAGTACTAGATGGTAGTACTAGAGGGTAGTACTGGAGGATAGTACTGGAGGGTAGTACTGGAGGGTATTACTGGATGGTAGTTCTGGAGGGTAGTACTGGAGGGTAGTACTGGTAATACTGGATGGTAGTACTAAATGGTAGTACTGGAGGGTAGTACTGGGTGGTAGTACTAGATGGTGGTACTGGAGGGAATGGATGGTGGTACTAGATGGTAGTACTGGAGGGAATGGATGGTCTCTTCAGAACTCCTGTCCTCTGGTAAAGCATCTTTATTTCAGTCACCTTATGGAGAAGACGAAGATGAAGATGAAGATGAATGATATGAATGAAGGGCTTTGAGACGCAAACTTAGAACATAGAAACTGTATCCCAAATGGCATCTTGTGCCTTTTATTTTACATTAACATTTTAATTAGCCTTTATTTAACTAGGTGCTCCCTTTACAGTGTCATATTCCTATAGGTATCTGGTAAAGAGTAGTGCTCTACCTAGGGAACGGCATGGCATTTGGGCTGTAGACATGAGACAGCTTCTGATGAAATACTGCTGCCTTCGCTCTGGCATCACAGAACGTATTCCATTCATCCTTCACTAACCAAATGATTATATTGCCTCTTACAACTTGGTTTAAATATATCAGACCCCTGATCCCAATTCAAATGTGACTTTAGAGTAATGACGAGTTTATCCAAAATGTGTTTCCCATCCCTCGGAAGGACACTTAGCAACATAATGACGCTCTGTGTTCACAGAACAGTTATTATCAGTCTAGAAACACAGTATTTAGTATCTGCAAACTAGAGTCATGACAAATCATTACACACACACGTACTCACACACACACACACACACACACACACACACACACACACACACACACACACACACACACACACACACACACACACACACGCAAGTACACACACACACACAACCTCTCACGGGCAAGTGCAATCTCACCCTCTGTCGCACGTCGCCTTCTCTCTGTTGCTTGGCAACTTCAACTCTGCGAACTGCGGGGGGAACAATGGCCCCAAGCTCTCCTCCTCTGGTGCTCCCTCTCTCTCCTCTCTCTCCTCTCTGTCTCCTCTCTCCTCTCTCTGTCTCCTCTCTGTCTCCTGTCTCCTCTCTCCTCTCTCTCTCCTCTCTGTCTCCTCTCTGTCTCCTGTCTCCTCTCTGTCTCCTCTCTCCTCTCTGTCTCCTCTCTCCTCTCTCTGTCTCCTCTCTGTCTCCTGTCTCCTCTCTCCTCTCTCTCTCCTCTCTGTCTCCTGTCTCCTCTCTGTCTCCTCTCTCCTCTCTCTCTCTCCGCTCTGTCTCCTCTCTCCTCTCTCCTCTCTCTCTTCCCCAGGTGCTCTGTCTCTCTCCTCTCTTTGTCATCTCTCCTCTCTCTCTCCTCTCTCTCCTCTCTGTCTCCTCTCTTTGTCATCTCTCCTCTCTCTCTCTCTCCTCTCTCTACTCTCTCTCATCTCTCGCTGCCCCTGTTGCAACCTCTCTCTCCTCTCTTCTCTCTCCCTTATCTCCTCTCTCACCCCCTGGTTCTTCGTCTCTCTCCCTCACTCTCTCCTCTCTCCTCTCTCTCTCGCCTCTCTTCCCTCTCTCTCTTCCCCTCGTGCTCTGTCTCTCTCCTCCCTCTCTCCTGTCTCCCCTCTCCCATCTTTCTCTCCTTTCTCTCCTCTCTCTTTTCCCCTGGTGCTCTGTCTCCTCTCTCTCCTCTCTCTTTCTTCTACCGCTCCTCACTTAATTCAATTCAAATCAAATATCTTTATTGGCATGGGAAACATATGTTTACATTGCCAAAGAAAATGTAATAGACAATAAACAAAAGGGAAGTAAACAAGGGAAACATTAGTAAACATTACACTCACAAAAGTTTTAAAACAATATATACATTTCAAATGTTATATTATTGGCTATGTACAGTGTTGTAGCAATGTGCAAGTCCTGTAAGTGAAGTATGAATGGAAAAACAAATAGATAAATATACCCTACCATTCAAAAGTTTGGTGTCACTTAGGATTCATTGTTCATTGTTCACAAGTTCATTGTTTTTGAAAGAAACGCACATTTTTTGTCCATTAAAATATCATCAAATTGATCAGAAATACAGTGTAGACATTGTTAATGTTGTAAATGACTATTGTAGCTGGAAACGGCAGATTTTTTTAATGGAATATCTACATAGGCGTACAGAGGCCCATTATCAGCAACCATCACTCCTGTGTTCCAATTGGGCGTTGTGTAGCTAATCCTAGTTTATCATTTTAAAAGGTTGATTGATCATTAGAAAACCCTTTTGCAATTATGTTAGCACGGCTGAACATTTTTGTGCTGATTAAAGAAGACCCTCTCTTTCTAAAATTATCAGCCAAAATTGTTGCAACCCCTATTACTAGCATGTTCAACCTCTATTTCGTATTGTCTGAGATTCCCAAAGATTGGAAAGCTGCCGCGTTCATCCCCCTCTTCAAAAGGGGAGACACTCTCGACCCAAACTGTTATAGACTTATATCTATCCTACCCTTCCTTCCTGAAATCTTTGAAAGCCAAGTTAACAAACAGATCAGAGACCATTTCGAATCCCACTGTACCTTCTCCGCTATGTAATCTGGTTTCCGAGCGGGTCACGGGTGCACCTCAGCCACGCTCAAGGTCCTAAACAATATTATAACCGCCATCGATAAAAGACAGTACTGTGCAGCCGTCTTCATTGACCTGGCCAAGGCTTTCGACTCTGTCAATCACCGCATTCTTATCGGCAGACTCAATAGCCTTGGTTTCTCAAATGACTGCCTTGCCTGGTTCACCAACTACTTCTCTGATAGAGTTCCATGTGTCAAATCGGAGGGCCTGTTGTCCGGACCTCTGGCATTCTCTATGGGGGTGCCACAGGGTTCAATTCTCAATTCTCAATTCTCTTTTTTCTGTATATATATCAATGATGTCGCTCTTGCTGCTGGTGATTCTCATCCACCTCTACGCAGACGACACCATTCTGTATACATCTGGCCTTTCTTTCCGTGGCCTCCAACTGCTTTTAAATGCTAGTAAAACTAAATGCACGCTCTTCAACCGATTGTGGCCTTCACCCGCCCGTCCGACTGGCATCACTACTCTGGACGGTTCCTACAAATACCTAGGTGTCTAGTTAGACTGTTAAATCTCCTTCCAGACTCACATTACGCATCTCCAATCCAAAAATATATCTAGAATTGGCTTCCTATTTCACAACAAAGCCTCCTTCACTCACGCCGCCAAACTTACCCTCGTAAAACTGACTATCCAACCGATCCTCGACTTCGACGATGTCATTTACATAATAGCCTTCAACACTCTACTCAGAAAACTGGATGTAGTCTATCACAGTGCCATCCGTTTTGTCACCAAAGCCCCATATACTACCCACCACTGCGACCTGTATGCTCTCATTGGCTGGCCCTCACTACATATTCATTGCCAAACCCACTGGCTCCAGGTCATCTATAAGTCTTTGCTAGGTAAAGCCCCATCTTATCTCCATAGCAGCACCCACCCATAGCATGCACTCCAGCAGGTATATTTCACTGCTCATCCCCAAAGCCAACACTTCATTTGGCCGCCTTTCCTTCCAGTTCTCTGCTGCCAATGACTGGAACGAATTGCAAAAATCACTGAAGCTGGAGTCTTATATCTCCCTCTCTAGCTTTAAGCATCAGCTGTCAGAGCAGCTTAACGATCACTGTACCTGTACACAGCCCATCTGTAAATAGCACACCCGACTACCTCATCCCCATATTGTTATTTATCCTCTTGCTCTTTTGCACCTCAGTATCTCTACTTTACATCATCTTCTGCACATCTATCACTCCAGTGTTTAATTGCTAAATTGTAATTATTTCACCTTTAGGGCCTATTTATTGCTTACCTCCCTACTCTTCTACATTTGCACAGACTGTACATAGATTTTTCTATTGTGTTATTGACTGTATGTTTGTTTATGTGTCACTCTGTGTTGTTGTTTTTGTCACACTGCTTTGTTTTATCTTGGCCAGGTCATAGTTGTAAATGAGAACTTGTTCTCAACTGGCCTGGTTAAATAAAGGTGAAATAAAATGTAAAAAACGAATAAAAACGGGCCTTCTTTATTAAACTACTTGAGTATCTGGAGCATCTGCATTTGTGGGTTCGTTTACAGTCTCAAAATGGCCAGAAACAAAGAAGAAACTGAAGATCTCGTACAACGCTGTGTACTACTCCCTTCACAGAACAGAGCAAACTGGCTCTAACCAGAATAGAAAGAGGAGTGGGGGGCCCCGATGCACAACTGAGGAAGAGGAAAATTACATTAGAATGTCTATTTTGAGAAACAGACGCCTCACAAGTCTTCAACTGGCAGCTTCAATAAATAGTACCTGCAAAACACCAGTCTCAAAGTCAACAGTGAGGAGGCGACTCCGGGATGCTGGCCTTCTAGGCAGAGTTCCTCTGTCCAGTGTCTGTGTTCTTTTGCCCATCTTAATCTTTTCTTTTTATTGGAAAGTCTGAGATATGGTAGATCAGCTTTGGTAGTGCAGATAGATTGTAGCTTCCATCAATGTAATTGATCTGCATCACTTCTAATTCCCCAAATATGTATTTGTCAATATATACACTACCAGTCAAAAGTTTGGACACACCTACTCATTCCAGGGTTTTTCTTTATTTTTACTATTTTCTAGATTGTACTATGAAAGAACACATATGGAATCATGTAAAAAAAAGTGTTAAACAGATCTAAATATATTTTATATTTGAGATTATTCAAAGTAGCCACCCTTTGCCTTGTTGACAGCTTTGCATACTCTCTGCATTCTCTCAACCAGCTTCATGAGGTAGTCACCTGGAATGCATTTCAATTAAATAGGTGTGCCTTGTTAAAAGTTCATTTGTGTAATTTCAATGTAGAAAATAGTAAAAATAAAGAAAAACCTTTGAATGAGTAGGTGTGTCTAAACCTTTGAGTGGTTCTCTATATGCCAATTATTTGATGGTCCGACCACTTTCTAATTGTGTTGCTGTCCTGGGGGCTCTGTCGGGGTCTGACTGTGTTTGTGAACAGAATCCCAGGACCATCTGACTGAGAGGACTCTTCTCTAGGTTCATACTGTCACGGCCGTCGTAGGGAGGAGACCAAGGCGCAGCGTGATAAGTGTACATTCTTCTTTAATTATAGAACGAACACTGAACAAAACGAACAAAATAACAAAAACGAACCGTGAAGCTAATATGGCTAGTGCAGACAGGCACTCTAAAACATAGAATAAGAACCCAAAAAATACCCAAGGGAAAATGGCTACCTAAATATGATCCCCAATCAGAGACAACGATAAACAGCTGCCTCTGATTGGGAACCATAATCAGGCCACCGTAGACATACAAATACCTAGACCTACTAAACCCCTAGACTTACAAAAACCCTAGACAATGCAAAACAAGCATACCCACCCTAGTCACACCTGACCTAACCAAAATAATACAGAAAACAGAGATAACTAAGGTCAGGGGGTGACACATACAATGTAACAACATGTGGAAAAAGTTAAGGGGGTCTGAATACTTTCCCAATTTCCTGTATATTTCCCGTTTTGAGTCCATAAGGAATACAATGTGTGGCTTGTGTGTGTCCTCAGTGGATGTTGGGGGGGGGGGGGGGGGGGGGGGGGTTGTCAGGAGGGCTATCAGGGTGGCTGACAGGCTATCAGGGTGGCTGACAGGGTGCTAACAGGGTGCTATCAGGGTGGCTGACAGGGTGCTAACAGGGTGCTATCAGGGTGGCTGACAGGCTATCAGGGTGGCTGACAGGGTGCTAACAGGGTGCTAACAGGATGCTAACAGGGTGCTAACAGGGTGCTATCAGGGTGGCTGACAGGGTGCTAACAGGGTGCTAACAGGGTGCTATCAGGGTGGCTGACAGGGTGCTAACAGGGTGCTAACAGGGTGCTATCAGGGTGGCTGACAGGGTGCTAACAGGGTGCTAACAGGGTGGCTGACAGCGTGCTAACAGGGTGCTATCAGGGTGGCTGACAGGGTGCTAACAGGGTGCTATCAGGGTGGCTGACAGGATGCTAACAGGGTGCTATCAGGGTGGCTGACAGGCTATCAGGGTGGCTGACAGGGTGCTAACAGGGTGCTATCAGGGTGGCTGACAGGGTGCTAACAGGGTGCTATCAGGGTGGCTGACAGGCTATCAGGGTGGCTGACAGGGTGCTAACAGGGTGCTATCAGGGTGGCTGACAGGGTGCTAACAGGGTGGCTGACAGGGTGCTAACAGGGTGCTATCAGGGTGGCTGACAGGGTGCTAACAGGGTGGCTGACAGGGTGCTAACAGGGTGCTAACAGGGTGCTAACAGGGTGCTAACAGGGTGCTAACAGGGTGCTAGGATGTGGTCCCCTGGGCTTCTGTTGTTATTCTTTTGCTGGTCGTTGGTTTGCCAGAGCATTTGGCTGTATAATCCTTGGTAATAAGAATCTTTGGTAGTAGGAATGCTTCCAGGGAATTCTGTCCAAAATCAGCCCTGTAATACGATTTGAGTTATGTGCTCAAACCAAACATCCATCGCCTTGTAGTAAGCAGCTTTTTACACCTGTATGATATATGAGTCGTACGTTTTATATTTGGGCTAAAGCAGAAAACATCTGAGAAAAACAACAACTACACATTTTCTGAAATGTATTTTAAATAAATTTGCTCTCATTATCCACCATCCATTATCCACTGTCTTTATACCAGTATGGATAGAGTCTATAGTCATTACATTATCCACTGTCTTTATACCAGTATGGGTAGACTATATAACCATTACATTATCCACTGTCTTTATACCAGTATGGATAGAGTCTATAGCCATTACATTATCCACTGTCTTTCTACCAGTATGGATAGTGTCTATAACCATTACATTATCCCCTGTCTTTATACCAGTATGGATAGAGTCTATAACCATTACATTATCCACTGTCTTTATACCAGTATGGATAGAGTCTATAACCATTACATTATCCCCTGTCTTTATACCAGTATGGATAGAGTCTATAACCATTACATTATCCCCTGTCTTTATACCAGTATGGATAGAGTCCATAACCATTACATTATCCACTGTCTTTATACCAGTATGGATAGAGTCAATAACCATTACATTATCCACTGTCTATATACCAGTATGGATAGACTATATAACCATTACATTATCCACTGTCTTTATACCAGTATGGATAGAGTCTATAACCATTACATTATCCACTGTCTTTATACCAGTATGGATAGAGTCTATAACCATTACATTATCCACTGTCTTTATACCAGTATGGATATAGTCTATAACCATTACATTATCCACTGTCTTTATACCAGTATGGATAGACTATATAACCATTACATTATCCACTGTCTTTATACCAGTATGGATAGAGTCTATAACCATTACATTATCTACTGTCTTTATACCAGTATGGATATAGTCTATAACCATTACATTATCCACTGTCTTTATACCAGTATGGATATAGTCTATAACCATCACATTATCCCCTGTCTTTATACCAGTATGGATAGTGTCTATAACCATTACATTATCCCCTGTCTTTATACCAGTATGGATAGTGTCTATAACCATTACATTATCCACTGTCTTTGTACCAGTATGGATATAGTCTATAACCATTACATTATCCACTGTCTTTATACCAGTATGGATAGAGTCTATAACCATTACATTATCCCCTGTCTATATACCAGTATGGATAGACTCTATAACCATTACATTATCCACTGTCTTTATACCAGTATGGATAGAGTCTATAACCATTACATTATCCACTGTCTTTATACCAGTATGGATAGAGTCTATAACCATTACATTATCCATTGCTAAGAAGCCACAGCTGATTGCTCAGTCACTTATACGCTCACAACTCATTACTCATCATCATACTGTTTACCAATGGCTGAGTCCCAAATGTCATCATTTCCTAACTATATTGTTCATACTTTTGACCATATGGGCCCGAAGTAGTGGACTATAAAGGAAATAGGGTTCCGTTTTGGGATGCATCCCAATGACACTGTGCTGCCTTGCCCTATAATTGGACAAGAACAGCCTCAAGCCCGATGCCCCAATCAGAAAATAGCAATCTAATCAAGACGAGGATAGACGAAGAAGTAGCTAACGAACTGAATGTGGATTACTGATGTTAATTAGCGTAGTGGAGAATAGTGACAGACGCACACATCTATCTCAACCCTCTGAGGACTCACACGACTACACCAGCGACGAGATGTGGTGCTGGTTGAGAATGGGTTGGGTGTTTTATCAGTGGTGCTTGTTGGGAATGGGTTGGGTGTTTTATCAGTGGTGCTTGTTGAGAACGGGTTGGGTGTATTGTCAGTGGTG
>NW_026600632.1:0-145000 GCF_029448725.1 Salvelinus fontinalis | reverse complement strand
TCTCGTGTCGTTGTCCTTGTATCATAATGCTGCAGAGGGTTTCCCATGCCAAGCCAGCGCTCTGGTCTCATGTCGTTGTCCTTGTGTCGTACCACTGCAGAGGGTTTCCCATGCCAAGCCAGCGCTCTGGTCTCGTGTCGTTGTCCTTGTATCATAATGCTGCAGAGGGTTTCCCATGCCAAGCCAGCGCTCTGGTCTCGTGTCGTTGTCCTTGTATCATAACGCTGCAGAGGGTTTCCCATGCCAAGCCAACACTCTGGTCTCGTGTCGTTGCCCTGGTATCATAACGCTACAGAGGGTTTCCCATGCCAAGCCAACACTCTGGTCTCGTGTCGTTGTCCTCGTATCATAACGCTGCAGAGGGCTTCCCATGCCAAGCCAACACTCTGGTCTCGTGTCGTTGCCCTGGTATCATAACGCTGCAGAGGGTTTCCCATGCCAAGTAGCTGAGAAGGTGAAGATGCCGTTTCATTACCAATGTCCCGAGGGCCATGGGCAGGGTGTCAGCCTGGTGTTCCACAGAGGGCCAACCTGGCCAGACTTCAGTCAGCGGGCTAGGGCCAATACCATCCAGGATATAATGCCAACACTTGCCAGGCTACACAGCCAACAGCACCAACCCCGCTGTGGCAGGCAGATGTGTAAGAAGCTGCAGTCAGCATGGAGCCCCTTTACCATTCAGCGCTGAGCCTCTATAATAGTCTACCATGTCTGGGGTAGTGGGTTGGTTGGGTGTCATCTGGGTGGTGGTACTGGTAGGGCAGCAGAGTAGGTTCAGAGGGGAAGAGTGTGAGAGGGGGAGAGGGACACGACAAAAATAGGTACATGTTTGGAACATGTTCAGGAGCAACACGTTCAGGAGCAACACGTTCAGGAGCAACACGTTCAGGAGCAACACGTTCAGGAGCAACATGTTCAGGAGCAACACGTTCAGGAGCAACACGTTCAGGAGCAACATGTTCAGGAGCAACACGTTCAGGAGCAACACGTTCAGGAGCAACACGTTCAGGAGCAACATGTTCAGGAGCAATACGTTCAGGAGCAACATGTTCAGGAGCAACACGTTCAGGAGCAACATGTTCAGGAGCAACACGTTCAGGAGCAACATGTTCAGGAGCAACACGTTCAGGAGCAACACGTTCAGGAGCAACACGTTCAGGAGCAACACGTTCAGGAGCAACACGTTGTTCAGGAGAAACTAGTTCTCTACAGCTCAGTAAATAAATAACGGAGATAGAAGAGTCTCTACAGCTCAGTAAATAAATAACGGAGGTAGAAGAGTCTCTACAGCTCAGTAAATAAATAAGGGAGATAGGAGAGTCTCTACAGCTCAGTAAATAAAGAACAGCACGAGAAGAGTCTCTACAGCTCAGTAAATAAATAACAGCACGAGAAGAGTCTCTACAGCTCAGTAAATAAATAACGGAGATAGGAGAGTCTCTACAGCTCAGTAAATCAACAACAGTACTAGACGAGTCTCTACAGCTCAGTAAATCAATAACAGCACTAGGAGAATCTCTACAGCTCAGCAAATCAATAACAGCACTAGGAGAATCTCTACAGCTCAGTAAATCAATCACAGCACTAGGAGAATCTCTACAGCTCAGTAAATCAATAATAGCACTAGGAGAATCTCTACAGCTCAGCAAATCAATAACAGCACTAGGAGAATCTCTACAGCTTAGTAAATCATTAACAGCACTAGAAGAGTCTCTACAGCTCAGTAAATCAATAACAGCACTAGGAGAATCTCTACAGCTCAGTAAATCATTAACAGCACTAGAAGAGTCTCTACAGCTCAGTAAATCAATAATAGTACTAGGAGAGTCTCTACAGCTCAGTAAATCAATAACAGCACTAGGAGAATCTCTACAGCTCAGTAAATAAATAACGGAGGTAGAAGAGTCTACAGCTCAGTAAATAAATAACAGCACGAGGAGAGTCTCTACAGCTCAGTAAATCAATAACGTAGATAGGAGAGTCTCTACAGCTCAGTAAATCAACAACAGTACTAGACGAGTCTCTACAGCTCAGTAAATCAATAACAGCACTAGGAGAGTCTCTACAGCTCAGTAAATCAATAACAGCACTAGGAGAATCTCTACAGCTCAGTAAATCAATAACAGCACTTGGAGAATCTCTACAGCTCAGGAAATCAATAACAGCACTAGGAAAATCTCTACAGCTCAGTAAATCAATCACAGCACTAGGGGAGTCTCTACAGCTCAGTAAATCAATAACGGAGATAGAAGATTCTCTACAGCTCAGTAAATCAATAACAGTACTAGGAGAGAGTCTCTACAGCTCAGTAAATCAATAAGGGAGATAGGAGAGTCTCTACAGCTCAATAAATCAATAACAGCACTAGGAGAGTCTCTACAGCTCAGTAAATCAATAACAGCACTAGGAGAGTCTCTACAGCTCAGTAAATCAATAACGGAGATAGAAGAGTGTTTCACCGATGATCTCTGGGACCAGATCAGATGGCCGTTAGTTCACTGGAGTACGGTTGAGACCCATCCTCCGGCTGAGTATAGGCTGGGAAAAGACTGAGGAGGATAGACTGGACAGCTGTGGGTTTCCATTGCATTTCGCTCCTCTTTTTGAGCTAATCTGTAGCTGACTCAGCACTGGGAAAAGACTGGGGTTTAGATTAGCATGTTAAGGATACAGGAATTCAGTTTAATGGGTTAGAACTTTTCATAGCATTCCGCTAATTTTTGCAGTAATGTGCAGCTGTGAAATGTGAGCTCCTTGTCTGGAGGAGAGGAGGTAGAAGAGGAGGAGTAGGTAATGGGAATACCGAGGCAGAATTACTCCTGTCACTGGAGGCCTCTTCTTTATCAGCACCAGTAGACATGGAGAAAACTCCCAGACCTTCAATTAAAATTCAATTAACATTCAATTTACATTCAATTAACATTCAATTAACATTCAATATTCACCTTCTTCAGCGGTGTACTACAGTTGGTAAATAGACAGATAATGGCTGTGTGTTAGCTAGTTAATACAATTGGTAAATAGACAGATAATGGCTGTGTGTTAGCTAGATACTACAGTTGGTAAATAGCCAGATAATGGCTGTGTGTTAGCTAGATACTACAGTTGGTAAATAGACAGATAATGGCTGTGTGTTAGCTAGATACTACAGTTGGTAAATAGACAGATAATGGCTGTGTGTTAGCTAGATACTACAGTTGGTAAATAGACAGATAATGGCTGTGTGTTAGCTAGATACTACAGTTGGTAAATAGACAGATAATGGCTGTGTTAGTTAGATACTACAGTTGGTAAATAGACAGATAATGGCTGTGTGTTAGCTAGATGCTACAGTTGGTAAATAGACAGATAATTGCTGTGTGTTAGCTAGATACTACAGTTGGTAAATATACAGATAATGGCTGTGTTAACTAGATACTACAGTTGGTAAATAGACTGATAACAGCTAGTTTTTAGCTAGATACTACAGTTGGTAAATCGACAGATAATGGCTGTATGTTAGCTAGATACTACAGCTGGTAAATATCCAGATAATGGCTGTGTGTTAGCTAGATACTACAGTTGGTAAATAGACAGATAATGGCTGTGTGTTAGCTAGATGCTACAGTTGGTAAATAGACAGATAATTGCTGTGTGTTAGCTAGATACTACAGTTGGTAAATATACAGATAATGGCTGTGTTAACTAGATACTACAGTTGGTAAATAGACTGATAACAGCTAGTTTTTAGCTAGATACTACAGTTGGTAAATCGACAGATAATGGCTGTATGTTAGCTAGATACTACAGCTGGTAAATAGCCAGATAATGGCTGTGTGTTAGCTAGATACAACAGTTGGTAAATAGCCAGATAATGGCTGTGTGTTAGCTAGATACTACAGTTGGTAAATAGACAGATAATGGCTGTGTGTTAGCTAGATACTACAGTTGGTAAATAGACAGATAATGGCTGTGTGTTAGCTAGATACTACAGTTGGTAAATAGACAGATAATGGCTGTGTGTTAGCTAGATACTACAGTTGGTAAATAGACAGATAATGGCTGTGTTTTAGCTAGATACTACAGTTGATAAATAGACAGATAATGGCTGTGTGTTAGTTAGATACTACAGCTGGTAAATAGACAGATAATGGCTGTGTGTTAGCTAGATACTACAGTTGGTAAATAGACAGATAATGGCTGTGTTTTAGCTAGATACTACAGTTGATAAATAGACAGATAATGGCTGTGTGTTAGTTAGATACTACAGCTGGTAAATAGACAGATAATGGCTGTGTGTTAGCTAGATACTACAGTTGGTAAATAGACAGATAATGGCTGTGTTTTAGCTAGATACTACAGTTGGTAAATAGCCAGATAATGGCTGTGTGTTAGCTAGATAAATGACTAAAATGACAAAAAAAAATGACAAAAAAATGACAAAAAAAATATATAAAAAATATAGATACTACAGTTGGTAAATAGACAGATAATGGCTGTGTGTTAGTTAGATACTACAGCTGGTAAATAGACAGATAATGGCTGTGTGTTAGCTAGATACTACAGTTGGTAAATAGACAGATTATGGCTGTGTGTTAGCTAGATGCTACAGTTGGTAAATAGACTGATAACAGCTATTTTTTAGCTAGATAGTACAGCTGGTAAATAGACAGATAATGGCTGTGTGTTACTTAGATACTACAGTTGGTAAAGATTAGATTAGCTAGATTAGCTAGATAGTACAGTTGGTAAATAGACAGATAATGGCTGTGTGTTAGATAGATATAAAGTCTTCTTCTGGAAGTTGTACTATTTTACAGCCGTGCTGGTTTAGAGCTCCTAGTAGCAACTATCCTCAACGTTTCTCTGTGAACGTCGATCCTCTAGTGAAAACATTCTGAACTGACCAATCAATAACGACAAAAAGTCAACAAAGAAACGTAATTAAACATAGAAGAGAAAGTCGTTAATGACTCATTCTGTGTCCCAAATCGTTCCCTATTTGGTGAACTACCTGTGACCAGGTCCTATGGGACTCTGGTCAGAAATAGCGCACTATGTAGTGAATAGCTTGCCATTTGGGACACGCACCAGAGACATTGAATTACTCAATCAATTAAGGAGCGGTACAAACTGTAGATGTGTTTAGGATTGTTTTTCTCTTGCTAGAAAAGTCAGACATAGAGTATTGATTGTATTGTGGTGTGTTTCCCCTCCGTAGTGGAGCCAGTGTAAACTGTCATGGTCAGCTGGGCTTAACACTGTGGATTTGGGGGGGAGACAGAGAGAGAGAGAGAGAGACGGAGACAGAGAGAGAGAGACAGAGCGAGACAGAGACAGAGAGACAGAGACAGAGAGAGACATAGACAGAGAGACATAGACAGAGAGAGAGAGAGAGAGAGAGAGAGAGAGAGAGAGACAGAGAGAGACAGAGACAGAGAGAGACATAGACAGAGAGGAGGAGAGAGAGACAGAGAGACAGAGAGAGACAGAGACAGAGAGGAGGAGAGAGAGACAGAGAGACAGACAGAGAGAGAGACAGAGACAGAGAGACAGAGAGACAGAGAGAGACAGAGACAGAGAGGAGAGAGAGACAGAGAGACAGACAGAGAGAGAGAGAGAGACAGAGAGACAGCAAGACAGCGAGAGATAGCGAGAGAGACAGAGAAAGAGAACGAGACAGAGAGGAGAGAGAGACAGAGAGACAGAGACGGAGAGACAGAGAGACAGCAAGAGATAGAGAGAGAGACAGAGAGATAGCGAGAGAGACAGACACAGAGAGATAGACAGACACAGAGAGAGAAAGACACAGAGAGAGACAGACACAGAGAGAGAGACAGACACAGAGAGAGATAGCGAGAGAGAGATAGCGAGAGAGAGAGAGAGAGAGACAGACACAGAGAGAGATACCGAGATAGAGAGAGATAGCGAGAGAGAGAGTGAGACAGACACAGAGAGAGATGGCGAGAGAGATAGAGAGAGAGAGAGTTGACTGTGTAAAATAGTGGGTTCATGTCCATGTTCATTTCCAGGATGAACAAATTAGACAGGAGAGGGAACAGATGTTTTCAAATGATTTACTGTCAAACATTATGTATGTTTTAATGCTGTGTTGTTCTGTTGTTTACGTAGTCCAAAGATGTCCATCTGTAGTGACAGGTGAAATCAGTCTGTAGTGACAGGTGGTATCAGTCTGTCGCATGACAGGTGATATTAGTCTGTAATGACAGGTGATATTAGGCTGTAGTGACAGGTGATATCAGTCTGTAGTGACAGGTGATATCAGCCTGTAGAGACAGGTGGTATCAGTCTGTAGTGACATTCTGCTAGTCTTTACCTTCTCATGGACAGCTGTCAGCCAGTCTCTCATTCTGCTAGTCTTTATCTTCTCATGGACAGCTGTGAGCCAGTCTCTCATTCTGCTAGTCTTTATCTTCTCATGGACAGCTGTGAGCCAGTCTCTCATTCTGCTAGTCTTTATCTTCTCATGGACAGCTGTGAGCCAGTCTCTCAGTCTCTCATTCTGCTAGTCTTTACCTTCTCATGGACAGCTGTGAGCCAGTCTCTCATTCTGCTAGTCTTTATCTTCTCATGGACAGCTGTGAGCCAGTCTCTCATTCTGCTAGTCTTTACCTTCTCATGGACAGCTGTGAGCCAGTCTCTCATCCTGCTAGTCTTTATCTTCTCATGGACAGCTGTGAGCCAGTCTCTCAGTCTCTCATTCTGCTAGTATTTACCTTCTCATGGACAGCTGTGAGACAGTCTCTCATTCTGCTAGTCTTTACCTTCTCATGGACAGCTGTGAGCCAGTCTCTCAGTCTCTCATTCTGCTAGTCTTTGCCTTCTCATGGACAGCTGTGAGCCAGTCTTTCATTCTGCTAGTCTTTACCTTCTCATGGACAGCTGTGAGCCAGTCTCTCATTCTGCTAGTCTTTACCTTCTCATGGACAGCTGTGAGCCAGTCTCTCATTCTGCTAGTCTTTACCTTCTCACGGACAGCTGTGAGCCAGTCTCTCAGTCTCTCATTCTGCTAGTCTTTATCTTCTCATCGACAGCTGTGAGCCAGTCTCTCATTCTGCTAGTCTTTACCTTCTCATGGACAGCTGTGAGCCAGTCTCTCATTCTTCTAGTCTTTACCTTCTCATGGACAGCTGTGAGCCAGTCTCTCATTCTGCTAGTCTTTACCTTCTCACGGACAGCTGTGAGCCAGTCTCTCAGTCTCTCATTCTGCTAGTCTTTACCTTCTCACGGACAGCTGTGAGCCAGTCTCTCATTCTGCTAGTCTTTACCTTCTCATGGACAGCTGTGAGACAGTCTCTCATTCTGCTAGTCTTTACCTTCTAATGGACAGCAGTGAGCCAGTCTCTCGGTCTCTCATTCTGCTAGTCTTTACCTTCTCATGGACAGCTGTGAGGCAGTCTCTCATTCTGCTAGTCTTTATCTTCTCATGGACAGCTGTGAGCCAGTCTCTCATTCTGCTAGTCTTTACCTTCTCATGGACTGCTGTGAGCCAGTCTCTCATTCTGCTAGTCTTTACCTTCTCACGGACAGCTGTGAGCCAATCTCTCAGTCTCTCATTCTGCTAGTCTTTACCTTCTCATCGACAGCTGTGAGCCAGTCTCTCAGTCTCTCATTCTGCTAGTCTTTATCTTCTCATGGACAGCTATGAGCCAGTCTCTCCTTCTGCTAGTCTTTACCTTCTCATGGACAGCTGTGAGCCAGTCTCTCATTCTGCTAGTCTTTATCTTCTCATCGACAGCTGTGAGCCAGTCTCTCATTCTGCTAGTCTTTACCTTCTCATGGACAGCTGTGAGCCAGTCTCTCATTCTGCTAGTCTTTATCTTCTCATCGACAGCTGTGAGCCAGTCTCTCATTCTGCTAGTCTTTATCTTCTCATGGACAGCTGTGAGCCAGTCTCTCATTCTGCTAGTCTTTATCTTCTCATGGACAGCTGTGAGCCAGTCTCTCATTCTGCTAGTCTTTATCTTCTCATGGACAGCTGTGAGCCAGTCTCTCATTCTGCTAGTCTTTATCTTCTCATCGACAGCTGTGAGCCAGTCTCTCATTCTGCTAGTCTTTATCTTCTCATGGACAGCTGTGAGGCAGTCTCTCATTCTGCTAGTCTTTATCTTCTCATGGACAGCTGTGAGGCAGTCTCTCATTCTGCTAGTCTTTATCTTCTCATCGACAGCTGTGAGCCAGTCTCTCATTCTGCTAGTCTTTACCTTCTCATGGACAGCTGTGAGGCAGTCTCTCATTCTGCTATTCACTACTTCATGATTGTGTGTGTAAAAGTGTGTGTGTGTAAAAGTGTGTGTGTGTAAAAGTGTGTGTGTGTAAAAGTGTGTGTGTGTAAAAGTGTGTGTGTGTGTGTTGAAACAGTGTTTAAACCCTTTACAATGAAGATCTGTGAAGTTATTTGTATTTTTATGAATTATCTTTTGAAAGACAGGGTCCTGAAAAAGGGAGTTTACATTATTATTCAACTCCCACGTACACAGTAGTAGACGAGACGACTACCAAAAGACACTCCGCAACAGAGCCTTTAATTAACAACTAGATATTATTCACCTCCCAGTATACAGACAGTGATGGATGGACTGAGGGAAGAGGGGAATGGAGAGTGGGACAGAGTGAGGGAGGGAGAGAGGGAGAGAGAGAGTGAGGGGGGTGAGGGTGGGGGACAGGTAGAGGGAGAGAGAGAGAGAAAGATAGAGAGAGAGAGAGAGAGAGGGAGAAAGAGAGAGAGAGAGAGACAGAGAGAGACACAGAGAGGGACAGAGACAGAGAGAGAGAGACAGAGAGAGAGACAGAGAGAGAGAAAGATAGAGAGACAGAGAGAGAGACAGAGAGAGAGACAGAGAGAGAGACAGAGAGAGAGGCAGAGAGAGAGAGAGAGAGAGAGAGAGAGAGAGAGAGAGAGAGAGAGAGAGAGAGAGAGAGAGAGAGAGAGAGAGACAGAGAGAGAGAGAGAGGGAGAGACAGAGAGACAGTGAGAGAGACAGAGAGAGAGACAGAGAGAGAGAGACAGAGAGAGAGACAGAGAGAGAGAGACAGAGCGAGAGAGAGAGAGAGAGAGAGAGAGAGAGAGAGAGAGAGAGAGAGAGAGAGAGAGAGAGAGAGAGAGAGAGAGAGAGAGAGAGAGAGAGAGAGAGAGAGAGAGAGAGAGAGAGAGAGAGAGAGAGAGTGAGTGAGTCCCGGGTGTACTGGTTAAATGTTTTGGATGTTTCTCAATTAAATAAGGGAACACAATGCATGTCCTGTCCCAGGTAAATCAGCATTATGTCTGAATAAAACAACCTCATCTTGCTGTGATCCTTTAATTCAAACATGGGTATTGTTTACTTTTGTCCCGTCAGCTTTTATACATTTTATTATTATTTTAGTTTAGTTAAAATTTGTCAGCATTTGTTTGTGACAATGACAGGGTAGTGCACTACAAAGGGAACAGTGCACCACTTGGCACAGTAGGAGAAGATGAGTGGCTGTATGGGTGAAACCAAGGCCTTGTTGGAACCCAGTAGTTTGGGCTGGTTGTGTTAAACCAAGGCCTCGTTGGAACCCAGTAGTTTGGGCTGTATGGGTGAAACCAAGGCCTCGTTGGAACCCAGTAGTTTGGGCTGTATGGGTGAAACCAAGGCCTCGTTGGAACCCAGTAGTTTGGGCTGTATGGGTGAAACCAAGGCCTCGTTGGAACCCAGTAGTTTGGGCTGTATGGGTGAAACCAAGGCCTCGTTGGAACCCGGTAGTTTGGGCTGTATGGGTGAAACCAAGGCCTCGTTGGAACCCAGTAGTTTGGGCTGTATGGGTGAAACCAAGGCCTCGTTGGAACCCAGTAGTTTGGGCTGTATGTGGAAACCAAGGCCTCGTTGGAACCCAGTAGTTTGGGCTGTATGGGTGAAACCAAGGCCTCGTTGGAACCCAGTAGTTTGGGCTGTATGGGTGAAACCAAGGCCTCATTGGAACCCAGTAGTTTGGGCTGTATGGGTGAAACCAAGGCCTCATTGGAACCCAGTAGTTTGGGCTGTATGGGTGAAACCAAGGCCTCGTTGGAACCCAGTAGTTTGGGCTGTATGGGTGAAACCAAGGCCTCGTTGGAACCCAGTAGTTTGGGCTGTATGGGTGAAACCAAGGCCTCGTTGGAACCCAGTAGTTTGGGCTGTATGGGTGAAACCAAGGCCTCGTTGGAACCCAGTAGTTTGGGCTGTATGGGTAAAACCAAGGCCTCGTTGGAACCCAGTAGTTCGGGCTGTATGTGGAAACCAAGGCCTCGTTGGAACCCAGTAGTTTGGGCTGTATGGGTGAAACCAAGGCCTCGTTGGAACCCAGTAGTTTGGGCTGTATGGGTGAAACCAAGGCCTCGTTGGAACCCAGTAGTTTGGGCTGTATGGGTGAAACCAAGGCCTCGTTGGAACCCAGTAGTTTGGGCTGTATGGGTGAAACCAAGGCCTCGTTGGAACCCAGTAGTTTGGGCTGTATGGGTGAAACCAAGGCCTCGTTGGAACCCAGTAGTTTGGGCTGTATGGGTAAAACCAAGGCCTCGTTGGAACCCAGTAGTTCGGGCTGTATGTGGAAACCAAGGCCTCGTTGGAACCCAGTAGTTTGGGCTGTATGGGTGAAACCAAGGCCTCGTTGGAACCCAGTAGTTTGGGCTGTATGGGTGAAACCAAGGCCTCGTTGGAACCCAGTAGTTTGGGCTGTATGGGTGAAACCAAGGCCTCGTTGGAACCCAGTAGTTTGGGCTGTATGGGTGAAACCAAGGCCTCGTTGGAACCCAGTAGTTTGGGCTGTATGGGTGAAACCAAGGCCTCGTTGGAACCCAGTAGTTTGGGCTGTATGGGTGAAACCAAGGCCTCGTTGGAACCCAGTAGTTTGGGCTGTATGGGTGAAACCAAGGCCTCGTTGGAACCCAGTAGTTTGGGCTGTATGGGTGAAACCAAGGCCTCGTTGGAACCCGGTAGTTTGGGCTGTATGGGTGAAACCAAGGCCTCGTTGGAACCCGGTAGTTTGGGCTGTATGGGTGAAACCAAGGCCTCGTTGGAACCCAGTAGTTTGGGCTGGGGCCTGTTAAACCAAGGCCTCGTTGGAACCCGGTAGTTTGGGCTGTATGGGTGAAACCAAGGCCTCGTTGGAACCCAGTAGTTTGGGCTGTATGGGTGAAACCAAGGCCTCGTTGGAACCCGGTAGTTTGGGCTGTATGGGTGAAACCAAGGCCTCGTTGGAACCCGGTAGTTTGGGCTGTATGGGTGAAACCAAGGCCTCGTTGGAACCCAGTAGTTTGGGCTGGGGCCTGTTAAACCAAGGCCTCGTTGGAACCCAGTAGTTTGGGCTGTATGGGTGAAACCAAGGCCTCGTTGGAACCCAGTAGTTTGGGCTGTATGGGTGAAACCAAGGCCTCGTTGGAACCCGGTAGTTTGGGCTGTATGGGTGAAACCAAGGCCTCGTTGGAACCCAGTAGTTTGGGCTGTATGGGTGAAACCAAGGCCTCGTTGGAACCCGGTAGTTTGGGCTGGAGCCTGTCCGTTCTCATCTAGGGTGCCATTTCCGACGTTCCCTGAGGATCTGTTTAGTTGCCGTCTGATGTCACACGTTTCCTGTGATATGCGTTCCAAATGGCATCTGTAGGGTTCTGGTAGAAAGTAGTGTACTATATAGGGAATAGGGTTCTGGTAGATAGTAGTGTACTATATAGGGAATAGGGTGCCATTTGTGACGCACCCATACCATATGATGTCGTCGTTAATTAGCCGGTGGCTATTGATTAAAGGCAGAGTAAAGGCGTTAATGCTAATTAGCTATCAGTCTCAACATGACGTTAATTAATGTGGCCCTGTGATCTCCTGATCAGCCTGTTTATATGGAACATCTTGTCTCATATTTATACACAGACCGCATGGAAAAGCATTGCATTTTACGTTTTATTTATTTTTATTCAACCCACATATGTTGACTTTGCAACTAATTATTAAGAATGTAGAAATCAACTAAATTATTAAACTAAATCAACTTAACTAAACACGTTTTTTAAAGGCAACATCTCAACACCACCCTACCACTTCGCAAAGACACAAGAACTTTCAAGGTTGAAGTCAAGGTCAAAGTGTTTAGATGATGTGTTGGAACTTCATCTCTCTCTCTCCCTCTCTCTCCCCCTCTCTCTCCCCCCTCTCTCCCTCCCTCTCTCCCTCCCTCTCTCTCCCTCCCTCTCTCTCTCTCTCTCCCTCCCTCCCTCCCTCCCTCCCTCCCTCCCTCCCTCCCTCCCTCCCTCCCTCCCTCCCTCCCTCCCTCTCTCTTAGCAGAACAGCAAACTGTGTCTCTGTTCCCAGTGGTGAAGGGAAGGAGGGAGAGATGGGGGAGGGAGGGGGGGAAGGAGAGAGAGAGAGAGAGAGAGAGAGAGAGAGAGAGAGAGAGAGAGAGAGAGAGAGAGAGAGAGAGAGGGGGGGGGGGGAGGGAGGGAGGGAGGGAGGGAGAGGGAGGGAGGGAGGGAGGGAGGGAGGGAGGGAGGGAGGGAAATTGGGACAGGAGTGCAGAGAGAACAGGAGCAGCCTTGAAAGATAATCAATCATTCAGGAGAAGCAACGCCTAGGGCAGTCCCAGCAAACGGAGCACTATGTGTACGGAATAGGTGATGAGAGGGAGGCAGGGTAGGAGAGAGAGAAAGAGGGGGGGGTGGAGAAACAGAGAGAGGGAGAGTTTGGGCAGAGAGACAGACTGAAAAAGCAGACAGAGAAAGAAAATGGAGAAGGAGAAAACAAGGGAGTCCTGTTTCTCCTCCTACATTATATCTGACTGATCCATTAGCATGCTAGTAGAAGTATGAATTACAAACAGACATTATACCTGACTGATCCATGGCCTGCTAATAGAAGTATGAATTACAAACAGACATTATACCTGACTAGACTGATCCATGGCCTGCTAGTAGAAGTTTGAATTACAAACAGACAGTATACCTGACTAGACTGATCCATGGCCTGCTAATAGAGGTATGAATTACAAACAGACATTATACCTGACTAGACTGATCCGTGGCATGCTAATAGAAGTATGAATTACAAACAGACAGTATACCTGACTGATCCATGGCATGCTAGTAGAAGTATGAATTACAAACAGACATTATACTTGACTAGACTGATCCATGGCATGCTAATAGAAGAGTGAATTACAAACAGACATTATGCCTGGCTAGACTGATCCATGGCATGCTAGTAGAAGTATGAATTACAAACAGACATTATAGTTGACTAGAATGATCCATTAGCATGCTAGTAGAAGTATGAATTACAAACAGACATTATACCTGACTAGACTGATCCATGGCATGCTAGTAGAAGTGTGAATTACAAACAGACAGTATACCTGACTGATCCATTAGCATGCTAGTAGAAGTACGAATTACAAACAGACATTATACCTGACTAGACTGATCCATGGCATGCTAGTAGAAGTGTGAATTACAAACAGACAGTATACCTGACTGATCCATTAGCATGCTAGTAGAAGTATGAATTACAAACAGACAGTATACCTGACTAGACTGATCCATTAGCATGCTAGTAGAAGTGTGAATTACAAACAGATAGTATACCTGACTGATCCATGGCATGCTAGTAGAAGTATGAATTACAAACAGACAGTATACCTGACTAGACTGATCCATTAGCATGCTAGTAGAAGAGTGAATTACAAACAGACAGTATACCTGACTAGACTGATCCATTAGCATGCTAGTAGAAGTGTGAATTACAAACAGACAGTATACCTGACTAGACTGATCCATGGCCTGCTAATAGAAGAGTGAATTACAAGCAGACATTATACCTGACTAGACTGATCCATTAGCATGCTAGTAGAAGTATGAATTACAAACAGACATTATAGTTGACTAGACTGATCAATTAGCATGCTAGTAGAAGTATGAATTACAAACAGACATTATAGTTGACTAGACTGATCCATTAGCATGCTAGTAGAAGTATGAATTACAAACAGACAGTATTCCTGACTGATCCATGGCATGCTAGTAGAAGAGTGAATTACAAGTAGACAACCTACTGTGCACACGTGATATCAGACATTGAGGCATTCAGTTTGACATGAATAACCACATGAATGTCTACAGTATTCTCCCTTCCGCTTCATAGTATGTTGCGACCAACACACACCATCAGATAGGAGCCCCCTGTAGCAGGAAATTACCATGGGAGAAAGGAACCGGTAGGGCTAACGGGTATCAACCCCATGGAGCCTCTCAGTAAACTTCCATTCCCTTTATTCCCAGTCACGATAATCTGCCTTTCCAACGGATGTGCATTGTAGATGCCATTCTCCACAGCAACATGTATAAAGACTGCAACCTGAGGAGGTAAGGAGTGGATAGACATGGTTAACTCTCTTGTGTGAATACCTGACGGTAGATTTAACCCATGGAGGGGACAGACATGGTTAACTCTCTGGTGTGAATACCTGACGGTAGATTTAACCTCTGGTGTGAATACCTGACGGTAGATTTAACCTCTGGTGTGAATACCTGACGGTAGATTTAACCCATGGAGTGGAAAGACATGGTTAACTCTCTGGTGTGAATACCTGACGGTAGATTTAACCTCTGGTGTGGATAGACATGGTTAACTCTCTGGTGTGAATACCTGACGGTAGATTTAACCCATGGAGGGGACAGACATGGTTAACTCTCTGGTGTGAATACCTGACGGTAGATTTAACCCATGGAGGGGACAGACATGGTTAACTCTCTGGTGTGACTACCTGACGGTAGATTTAACCTCTGGTGTGAATACCTGACAGTAGATTTAACCCATGGAGGGGAAAGACATGGTTAACTCTCTGGTGTGAATACCTGACGGTAGATTTAACCTCTGGTGTGAATACCTGACGGTAGATTTAACCCATGGAGGGGAAAGACATGGTTAACTCTGTTGTGAATACCTGACGGTAGATTTAACCCATGGAGGGGAAAGACATGGTTAACTCTGTTGTGAATACCTGACGGTAGATTTAACGCATGGAGGGGAAAGACATGGTTAACTCTCTGTTGTGAATACCTGACGGTAGATTTAACCCATGGAGTGGAAAGACATGGTTAACTCTGTTGTGAATACCTGACGGTAGATTTAACGCATGGAGGGGAAAGACATGGTTAACTCTCTGGTGTGAATACCTGACGGTAGATTTAACCCACGGAGGGGAAAGACATGGTTAACTCTCTGGTGTGAATACCTGACGGTAGATTTAACCCACGGAGGGGACAGACATGGTTAACTCTCTGGTGTGAATACCTCGCGGTAGATTTAACCCATGGAGGGGACAGACATGGTTAACTCTCTGGTGTGAATACCTGATGGTAGATTTAACACATGGAGGGGACAGACATGGTTAACTCTCTGGTGTGAATACCTGACGGTAGATTTAACCTCTGTTGTGAATACCTGACAGTAGATTTAACCTCTGGTGTGAATACCTGACGGTAGATGTAACCCATGGAGGGGAAAGACATGGTTAACTCTCTGGTGTGAATACCTGACGGTAGATTTAACCCATGAAGGGGACAGACGTGGTTAACTCTCTGGTGTGAATACCTGACGGTAGATTTAACCCATGAAGGGGAAAGACATGGTTAACTCTCTGGTGTGACTTCCTGACGGTAGATTTAACCTCTGGTGTGACTACCTGACAGTAGATTTAACCCACGGAGGGGAAAGACATGGTTAACTCTCTGGTGTGAATACCTGACGGTAGATTTAACCCATGGAGGGGACAGACATGGTTAACTCTCTGTTGTGAATACCTGACGGTAGATTTAACCCATGGAGGGGAAAGACATGGTTAACTCTCTGGTGTGACTAGAGAACTGAATGTTGTGTCCAGAGATTGCAGAAGAGGCTCAGGGACAGTTCTTAACTTCAAGCTAGGCGTCCCGCTAGCGAAACAACTTAAGCTTAAATTTTTAAATTCTAACTGGTGGTGGCCCAGGTTTCGCTGGGAGGTGGTGGGCCAGGTTTAGCGGGGAGGGTAGTGGGCCGGGTTTAGCTGGGAGGGTAGTGGACCAGGTTTAGCTGGGAAGGTAGTGGACCAGGTTTAGCTGGGAGGTGGTGGACCAGGTTTGGCTGGGAGGTGGTGGACCAGGTTTAGCTGGGAGGTGGTGGGCCAGGTTTAGATGGGAGGTGGTGGGACAGGTTTAGCTGGAAGGTGATGGGCCAGATTTAAATGGGAGGTAGTGGGACAGGTTTAGCTGGGAGGTGGTGGGCCAGGTTTAGCTGGGAGGTGGTGGGCCAGGTTTAGCTGGGAGGGTAGGGGCCAGGTTTAGCTGGGAGGGTGGTGGGCCAGGTTTAGCTGGGAGGTGGTGGGCCAGGTTTAGCTGGGAGGTGGTGGGCCAGGTTTAGCTGGGAGGGTGGTGGGCCAGGTTTAGCTGAGAGGGTAGGGGCCAGGTTTAGCTGGGAGGTGGTGGGCCAGGTTTAGCTGGGAGGGTGGTGGGCTAGGTTTAGCTGGGAGGTGGTGGGCCAGGTTTAGCTGGGAGGTGATGGGCCAGGTTTAGCTGGGAGGGTGGTGGGCCAGGTTTAGCTGGGAGGTGGTGGGACAGGTTTAGCTGGGAGGTGATGGGCCAGATTTAAATGGGAGGTAGTGGGACAGGTTTAGCTGGGAGGTGGTGGACCAGGTTTAGCTGGGAGGTGATGGGCCAGGTTTAGCTGGGGGGTGATGGGCCAGGTTTAGCTGGGAGGTGGTGGGCCAGGTTTAGCTGGGGGGAGATGGGCCAGGTTTAGCTGGGGGGTGATGGGCCAGGTTTAGCTAGGGGGTGATGGGCAAGGTTTAGCTGGGGGGTGATGGGCCAGGTTTAGCTGGGAGGTGATGGGCCAGGTTTAGCTGGGAGGGTGGTGGGCCAGGTTTAGCTGGGAGGTGGTGGGCCAGGTTTAGCTGGGAGGTGGTGGGCCAGGTTTAGCTGGGAGGTGGTGGGCCAGGTTTAGCTGGGAGGTGGTGGGCCAGGTTTAGCTGGGAGGTGGTGGACCAGGTTTAGCTTGGAGGTGGTGGACCAGGTTTAACTGGGAGGTGGTGGGCCAGGTTTAGCTGGGAGGTGATGGGCCAGGTTTAGCTGGGAGGTGGTGGGCCAGGTTTAGCTGGGAGGTGGTGGGACAGGTTTAGCTGGGAGGTGGTGGGCCAGGTTTAGCTAGGAGGTGATGGACCAGGTTTAGCTGGGAGTTGGTGGGCCAGGTTTAGCTGGGAGGTAGTGCGACAGGTTTAGCTGGGAGGTGATGGACCAGGTTTAGCTGGGAGGTGGTGGGCCAGGTTTAGCTGGGAGGGTAGTGGGCCATGTTTAGCTGGGAGGGTGGTGGGCCAGGTTTAGCTGGGAGGGTAGTGGGCCAGGTTTAGCTGGGAGTTGGTGGGCCAGGTTTAGCTGGGAGTTGTTGGGCCAGGTTTAGCTGGGAGGTGGTGGGCCAGGTTTAGCTGGGAAGGTAGTGGGCCAGGTTTAGCTGGGAGGTGGTGGACCAGGTTTAGCTGGGAGTTGGTGGGCCAGGTTTAGCTGGGAGGTGGTGGGCCAGGTTTAGCTGGGAGGGTAGTGGGCCAGGTTTAGCTGGGAGGTGGTGGGCCAGGTTTAGCTGGGAGGTGGTGGACCAGGTTTAGCTGGGAGGTGGTGGACCAGGTGTAGCTGGGAGGTGGTGGGCCAGGTTTAGCTGGGAGGTTAGTGGGCCAGGTTTAGCTGGGAGGTGGTGGGCCAGGTTTAGCTGGGAGGTGATGGGCCAGGTTTAGCTGGGAAGTGGTGGGCTAGGTTTAGCTGGGAGGGTGGTGGGCTAGGTTTAGCTGGGAGGTGGTGGGCCAGGTTTAGCTGGGAGGGTGGTGGGCCAGGTTTAGCTGGGGGGTGGTGGGCCAGGTTTAGCTGGGGGGTGGTGGGCTAGGTTTAGCTGGGAGGGTAGTGGGCCAGGTTTAGCTGGGGGGTGGTGGGCTAGGTTTAGCTGGGAGGTGGTGGGAAAGGTTTAGCTGGGAGGTGGTGGGCCAGGTTTAATTGGGAGGTGGTGGGCCAGATTTAGCTGGGAGGTGGTGGGACAGGTTTAGCTGGGAGGTGGTGGGCCAGGTTTAATTGGGAAGTGGTGGGCCAGGTTTAGCTGGGAGGTGGTGGGCCAGGTTTAGCTGGGAGGTGGTGGGCCAGGCTTAGCTGGGAGGGTAGTGGGCCAGGTTAGGCTGGGAGGTGGTGGACCAGGTTTAGCTGGGAGGTGGTGGGCCAGGTTTAGCTGGGAGGTGGTGGGCCAGGTTTAGCTGGGAGGTGGTGGGCCAGGTTTAGCTGGGAGGTGGTGGGCCAGGTTTAGCTGCGAGGTGGCGTGCCAGATTTAGCTGGGAGGTGGCGGGCCAGGTTTAGCTGGGAGGTGGTGGGCCAGGTTTAGCTGGGAGGTGGTGGGCTAGGTTTAGCTGGGAGGGTGGTGGGCTAGGTTTAGCTGGGAGGTGGTGGGACAGGTTTAGCTGGGGGGTGGTGGGCCAGGTTTAGCTAGGGGGTGGTGGGCCAGGTTTTGCTGGGAGGTGATGGGCCAGGTTTAGCTGGGAGGGTAGTGGGCCAGGTTTAGCTGGGAGGTGGTGGGCCAGGTTTAGCTGGGAGGTGGTGGGCCAGGTTTAGCTGGGAGGTGGTGGGCTAGGTTTAGCTGGGAGGGTGGTGGGCCAGGTTTAGCTGGGGGGTGGTGGGTCATGTTTAGCTGGGAGGTGGTGGGCCAGGTTTAGCTGGGAGGTGGTGGACCAGGTTTAGCTGGGAGGTGGTGGACCTGGTTTAGCTGGGAGGTGGTGGGCCAGGTTTTGCTGGGAGTAGGTGGGCCAGGTTTAGCTGGGAGGTAGTGGGCCAGGTTTAGCTGGGAGGTGGTGGAGCAGGTGTAGCTGGGAGGTGGTGGAGCAGGTGTAGCTGGGAGGTGGTGGAGCAGGTGTAGCTGGGAGGTGGTGGAGCCGGTGTAGCTGGGAGGTGGTGAAGCAGGTGTAGCTGGGAGATGGTGGACCAGGTGTAGCTGGGAGGTAGTGGAGCAGGTGTAGCTGGGAGATGGTGGAGCAGGTGTAGCTGGGAGGTGGTGGGCCAGGTTTAGCTGGGGGGTGGTGGGCCAGGTTTAGCTGGGGGGTGGTGGGCTAGGTTTAGCTGGGAGGGTAGTGGGCCAGGTTTAGCTGGGAGGTGGTGGGCCAGGTTTAGCTGGGAGGGTGATGGGCCAGGTTTAGCTGGGGGGTGATGGGCCAGGTTTAGCTGGGAGGGTGATGGGCCAGGTTTAGCTGGGAGGTGGTGGGCCAGGTTTAGCTGGGAGGGTAGAGGGCCAGGTTTAGCTGGGAGGGTAGTGGGCCAGGTTTAGCTGGGAGGTGGTGGGCCAGGTTTAGCTGGGAGGGTAGAGGGCCAGGTTTAGCTGGGAGGGTAGTGGGCCAGGTTTAGCTGGGAGGTGGTGGGCCAGGTTTAGCTGGGAGGGTAGAGGGCCAGGTTTAGCTGGGAGGGTAGTGGGCCAGGTTTAGCTGGGAGGTGGTGGGCCAGGTTTAGCTGGGAGGGTAGAGGGCCAGGTTTAGCTGGGAGGGTAGTGGGCCAGGTTTAGCTGGGAGGTGGTGGGCCAGGTTTAGCTGGGAGGTGGTGGGCCAGGTTTAGCTGGGAGGTGGTGGACCAGGTTTAGCGGGGAGGGTAGTGGGCCAGGTTTAGCTGGTAGGTGGTGGGCCAGGTTTAGCGGGGAGGGTAGTGGGCCAGGTTTAGCTGGGAGGTGGTGGGCTAGGTTTAGCTGGGAGGTGGTGGAGCAGGTTTAGCTGGGAGGTGGTGGAGCAGGTTTAGCGCGGAGGTGGAGGCCAGGTTTCTGTCCTGCTGTTGACAGCATTGTGAATGATCAGCCATTAAGAGCAGATGTACCTATTGATCTGTGAATATGATGGAGAACGACACTCTCTGGATTGTAGAAAAAGGCTATCATTAAGATTCACTACATTGTGTATTTGTCTGACTGGCTTTGTTTCCAAGGAAATCCACATTTACACAATCATTGTATATCATTTGCCACATGCGAATCATGTGTAAATAATGTGAGGGAGATTGTTGGGGTGTCTGTTGATGTCTGTTTACCGTCTGTCGTGTTCATTTAACCAAGATGCTGACTGTAAGGCAAGATCTCATTTAGAGAAGGAGGGTGACGTCTGTCGTGTTCATTTAACCAAGATGCTGACTGTAAGGCATAGATAAGATCTCGTTTAGAGAAGAAGGGTGACATTCCCTAACGGATCAAGCATCACATCACCACAAATCTCCCGGTAATCTGTGGGTTCAGACGGAAGGTTGTGACGGAATGTTCTAGTAGGATCCGGAACAGGAGAAGAAATCAAATCAAATTTTATTTGTCACATGCGCCGAATACAACAGGTCTAGTAGACCTTACAGGGAAATGCTTACTTACAAGCCCTAACCAACAATACAGATTTAAGAAAAATACTTAACAAAATAAAAGTAACATAATTCAAGAGCAGCGAGGCTATATACATGAGCAGAGATCAACAGTGATCGATTTAAAACAGTGAAGTGGCCCTGGGTACTGGGGTGTGTTTACTGTCTGAGTGGTGTTATTATGAGGAGGTGGGGAGTGTTTACTGTCTGAGTGGTGTTATTATGAGGAGGTGGGGGAGTGTTTACTGTCTGAGTGGTGTTATTATGAGGAGGTGAGGAGTGTTTACTGTCTGAGTGGTGTTATTATGAGGAGGAGGGGAGTGTTTACTGTCTGAGTGGTGTTATTATGAGGAGGAGGGGAGTGTTTACTGTCTGAGTGGTGTTATTATGAGGAGGTGGGGAGTGTTTACTGTCTGAGTGGTGTTATTATGAGGAGGTGGGGAGTGTTTACTGTCTGAGTGGTGTTATTATGAGGAGGTGAGGAGTGTTTACTGTCTGAGTGGTGTTATTATGAGGAGGTGAGGAGTGTTTACTGTCTGAGTGGTGTTATTATGAGGAGGTGAGGAGTGTTTACTGTCTGAGTGGTGTTATTATGTGGAGGGTTTACTGTCTGAGTGGTGTTATTATGAGGAGGTGAGGAGTGTTTACTGTCTGAGTGGTGTTATTATGAGGAGGTGGGGAGTGTTTACTGTCTGAGTGGTGTTATTATGAGGAGGTGAGGAGTGTTTACTGTCTGAGTGGTGTTATTATGAGGAGGTGAGGAGTGTTTACTGTCTGAGTGGTGTTATTATGAGGAGGTGGGGGGTGTTTACTGTCTGAGTGGTGTTATTATGAGGAGTGTTTACTGTCTGAGTGATGTTATTATGAGGAGGTGAGGAGTGTTTACTGTCTGAGTGGTGTTATTATGAGGAGGTGAGGAGTGTTTACTGTCTGAGTGGTGTTATTATGAGGAGGTGGGGAGTGTTTACTGTCTGAGTGGTGTTATTATGAGGAGGTGGGGGAGTGTTTACTGTCTGAGTGGTGTTATTATGAGGAGGTGAGGAGTGTTTACTGTCTGAGTGGTGTTATTATGAGGAGGTGGGGGAGTGTTTACTGTCTGAGTGGTGTTATTATGAGGAGGAGGGGAGTGTTTACTGTCTGAGTGGTGCTATTATGAGGAGGTGGGGGAGTGTTTACTGTCTGAGTGGTGTTATTATGAGGAGGTGAGGAGTGTTTACTGTCTGAGTGGTGTTATTATGAGGAGGTGGGGGAGTGTTTACTGTCTGAGTGGTGTTATTATGAGGAGGTGGGGAGTGTTTACTGTCTGAGTGGTGTTATTATGAGGAGGTGGGGGAGTGTTTACTGTCTGAGTGGTGTTATTATGAGGAGGTGAGGAGTGTTTACTGTCTGAGTGGTGTTATTATGAGGAGGTGAGGAGTGTTTACTGTCTGAGTGGTGTTATTATGAGGAGGTGGGGAGTGTTTACTGTCTGAGTGGTGTTATTATGAGGAGGTGGGGAGTGTTTACTGTCTGAGTGGTGTTATTATGAGGAGGTGGGGAAGTGTTTACTGTCTGAGTGGTGTTATTATGAGGAGGTGAGGAGTGTTTACTGTCTGAGTGGTGTTATTATGAGGAGGTGAGGAGTGTTTACTGTCTGAGTGGTGTTATTATGAGGAGGTGAGGAGTGTTTACTGTCTGAGTGGTGTTATTATGAGGAGGTGAGGAGTGTTTACTGTCTGAGTGGTGCTTCCAAAACCTTTTAATAAACCTTTTAAACAATGTAGTTTTGAGCTACAGACTCCTTTTCCATTGGATTCGTCTATATCTTCTGCATCCCAGTCACCAAACATGAGCCTTTAAACTTCTCTATAGTTGTCACAAGCCACAGTAGAGTCATTAGAAGGTCAGGGGTTCTTCTACATAGCAGATCATATGAGACCAAGTCACAGTAGAGTCATTAGAAGGTAAGGGGTCCTTTTACATGGAAGATCATAGGAGACCAAGTCACAGTAGAGTCATTAGAAGGTAAGGGGTCCTTTTACATGGAAGATCATAGGATACCAAGTCACAGTAGAGTCATTAGAAGGTAAGGGGTCCTTTTACATGGAAGATCATAGGAGACCAAGTCACAGTAGAGTCATTAGAAGGTAAGGGGTCCTTTTACATGGAAGATCATAGGAGACCAAGTCACAGTAGAGTCATTAGAAGGTAAGGGGTCCTTTTACATGGAAGATCATAGGAGACCAAGTCACAGTAGAGTCATTAGAAGGTAAGGGGTCCTTTTACATGGAAGATCATAGGAGATCAAGTCACAGTAGAGTCATTAGAAGGTAAGGGGTCCTTTTACATGGAAGATCATAGGAGACCAAGTCACAGTAGAGTCATTAGAAGGTAAGGGGTCCCTCTACATAGAAGATCAAAGGAGATCAAAGGTCATAGTGTCTATTATACAGTAATAAGCTCACTTAGTTGCTGTCACAAACTCCAAACATTGATCACTGACTAGTTGGATAATCATTCCCCACTGAGCAGACAATTCATGTACTTACAACATTCATATAAAATATTTTGTTTTATCAGGTTTTTTCTTGGCGGACATTATTTATATAATGACTTCTGTCAATACATTTGTGAATTCAACTGTTTATGTGAAATTGTTTTGTATTCTACTTGTCCAACTGGTTGTCCTGAAAAGAACATGGGATAAAACACTTGATTGCGAGGCTAAATATGAGAGCAGAGCAAACAGATGAACGAAAGTTGTGAATTTCAGGGTTTTTTTTCACCCAGGGATTTCCTGGCTATGAAAACTGTATCATACTAGCCACGAAGGACGCTTAGCATAGCTAAGAGAACCACACTATGGAAGGAATGAATGAATGAATTAATTCATGTTACTGATAAGAACTAGCAGCAGCCTGGTCATGATGATGTCTATCTGTCTGCTACATTATTACTATGACAGCAGCAGCCTGGTCATGATGATGTCTATCTGTCTGCTACATTATTACTGACAGCAGCAGCCTGGTCATGATGACGTCTATCTGTCTGCTACATTATTACTATGATGGAACAAGCAGCAGCCTGGTCATGATGATGTCTATCTGTCTGCTACATTATTACTATGACAGCAGCAGCCTGGTCATGATGATGTCTATCTGTCTGCTACATTATTACTATGACAGCAGCAGCCTGGTCATGATGATGTTCATCTGTCTGCTACATTATTACTATGACAGCAGCAGCCTGGTCATGATGATGTCTTATCTATCTGCTACATTATTACTATGATGGAACAAGCAGCAGCCTGGTCATGATGATGTCTATCTGTCTGCTACATTATTACTATGACAGCAGCAGCCTGGTCATGATGTTGTCTATCTGTCTGCTACATTATTACTATGATGGAACAAGCAGCAGCCTGGTCATGATGATGTCTATCTGTCTGCTACATTATTACTATGACAGCAGCAGCCTGGTCATGATGATGTCTATATGTCTGCTACATTATTACTATGATGGAACAAGCAGCAGCCTGGTCATGATGATGTCTATCTGTCTGCTACATTATTACTATGACAGCAGCAGCCTGGTCATGATGATGTCTATATGTCTGCTACATTATTACTATGATTGAACAAGCAGCAGCCTGGTCATGATGATGTCTATCTGTCTGCTACATTATTACTATGACAGCAGCAGCCTGGTCATGATGATGTCTATATGTCTGCTACATTATTACTATGATTGAACAAGCAGCAGCCTGGTCATGATGATGTCTATCTGTCTGCTACATTATTACTATGACAGCAGCAGCCTGGTCATGATGATGTTCATCTGTCTGCTACATTATTACTATGACAGCAGCAGCCTGGTCATGATGATGTCCATCTGTCTGCTACATTATTACTATGATGGAACAAGCAGCAGCCTGGTCATGATGATGTCTATCTGTCTGCTACATTATTACTATGACAGCAGCAGCCTGGTCATGATGATGTCTATCTGTCTGCTACATTATTACTATGATAGCAGCAGCCTGGTCATGATGATGTTCATCTGTCTGCTACATTATTACTATGACAACAGCAGCCTGGTCATGATGATGTCCATCTGTCTGCTACATTATTACTATGATGGAACAAGCAGCAGCCTGGTCATGATGATGTCTATCTGTCTGCTACATTATTACTATGACAGCAGCAGCCTGGTCATGATGATGTCCATCTGTCTGCTACATTATTACTATGACAGCAGCAGCCTGGTCATGATGATGTCTATCTGTCTGCTACATTATTACTATGACAGCAGCAGCCTGGTCATGATGATGTCTATATGTCTGCTACATTATTACTATGATGGAACAAGCAGCAGCCTGGTCATGATGATGTCTATCTGTCTGCTACATTATTACTATGACAGCAGCAGCATGGTCATGATGATGTCTATCTGTCTGCTACATTATTACTATGACAGCAGCAGCCTGGTCATGATGATGTTCATCTGTCTGCTACATTATTACTATGACAGCAGCAGCCTGGTCATGATGATGTCCATCTGTCTGCTACATTATTACTATGATGGAACAAGCAGCAGCCTGGTCATGATGATGTCTATCTGTCTGCTACATTATTACTATGACAGCAGCAGCCTGGTCATGATGATGTCTATCTGTCTGCTACATTATTACTATGACAGCAGCAGCCTGGTCATGATGATGTCCATCTGTGTGCTACATTATTACTATGACAGCAGCAGCCTGGTCATGATGATGTCTATCTGTCTGCTACATTATTACTATGACAGCAGCAGCCTGGTCATGATGATGTCTATATGTCTCCTACATTATTACTATGACAGCAGCAGCCTGGTCATGATGATGTCTGTCTGTCTGCTACATTATTACTATGACAGCAGCAGCCTGGTAATGATGGTGTCCATCTGTCTGCTACATTATTACTATGACAGCAGCAGCCTGGTCATGATGATGTCTATCTGTCTGCTACATTATTACTATGACAGCAGCAGCCTGGTCATGATGATGTCTATCTGTCTGCTACATTATTACTATGACAGAACAAGCACCAGGATGGTCATGATGATGTCTATCTGTCTGCTACATTATTACTATGACAGCAGCAGCCTGGTCATGATGATGTCCATCTGTCTGCTACATTATTACTATGACAGCAGCAGCCTGGTCATGATGATGTCTATCTGTCTGCTACATTATTACTATGACAGCAGCAGCCTGGTCATGATGATGTCTATATGTCTGCTACATTATTACTATGACAGCAGCAGCCTGGTCATGATGATGTCTGTCTGTCTGCTACATTATTACTATGACAGCAGCAGCCTGGTAATGATGGTGTCCATCTGTCTGCTACATTATTACTATGACAGCAGCAGCCTGGTCATGATGATGTCTATCTGTCTGCTACATTATTACTATGACAGCAGCAGCATGGTCATGATGATGTCCATCTGTCTGCTACATTATTACTATGATGGAACAAGCAGCAGCCTGGTCATGATGATGTCTATCTGTCTGCTACATTATTACTATGACAGCAGCAGCCTGGTCATGATGATGTCGATCTGTCTGCTACATTATTACTGTGACAGCAGCAGCCTGGTCATGATGATGTCCATCTGTCTGCTACATTATTACTATGACAGCAGCAGCCTGGTCATGATGATGTCTATCTGTCTGCTACATTATTACTATGACAGCAGCAGCCTGGTCATGATAATGTCTATGTGTCTGCTACATTATTACTATGATGGAACAAGCAGCAGCCTGGTCATGATGATGTCTATCTGTCTGCTACATTATTACTATGACAGCAGCAGCATGGTCATGATGATGTCTATCTGTCTGCTACATTATTACTATGACAGCAGCAGCCTGGTCATGATGATGTTCATCTGTCTGCTACATTATTACTATGACAGCAGCAGCCTGGTCATGATGATGTCCATCTGTCTGCTACATTATTACTATGATGGAACAAGCAGCAGCCTGGTCATGATGATGTCTATCTGTCTGCTACATTATTACTATGACAGCAGCAGCCTGGTCATGATGATGTCCATCTGTCTGCTACATTATTACTATGACAGCAGCAGCCTGGTCATGATGATGTCTATCTGTCTGCTACATTATTACTATGACAGCAGCAGCCTGGTCATGATGATGTCTATATGTCTCCTACATTATTACTATGACAGCAGCAGCCTGGTCATGATGATGTCTGTCTGTCTGCTACATTATTACTATGACAGCAGCAGCCTGGTAATGATGGTGTCCATCTGTCTGCTACATTATTACTATGACAGCAGCAGCCTGGTCATGATGATGTCTATCTGTCTGCTACATTATTACTATGACAGCAGCAGCCTGGTCATGATGATGTCTATCTGTCTGCTACATTATTACTATGACAGAACAAGCACCAGGATGGTCATGATGATGTCTATCTGTCTGCTACATTATTACTATGACAGCAGCAGCCTGGTCATGATGATGTCCATCTGTCTGCTACATTATTACTATGACAGCTGCAGCCTGGTCATGATGATGTCTATCTGTCTGCTACATTATTACTATGACAGCAGCAGCCTGGTCATGATGATGTCTATATGTCTGCTACATTATTACTATGACAGCAGCAGCCTGGTCATGATGATGTCTGTCTGTCTGCTACATTATTACTATGACAGCAGCAGCCTGGTAATGATGGTGTCCATCTGTCTGCTACATTATTACTATGACAGCAGCAGCCTGGTCATGATGATGTCTATCTGTCTGCTACATTATTACTATGACAGCAGCAGCCTGGTCATGATGATGTCCATCTGTCTGCTACATTATTACTATGATGGAACAAGCAGCAGCCTGGTCATGATGATGCCTATCTGTCTGCTACATTATTACTATGACAGCAGCAGCCTGGTCATGATGATGTCTATCTGTCTGCTACATTATTACTATGACAGCAGCAGCCTGGTCATGATTATATCTATCTGTCTGCTACATTATTACTATGACAGCAGCAGCCTGGTCATGATGATGTCTATCTGTCTGCTATATTATTACTATGATGGAACAAGCAGCAGCCTGGTCATGATGATGTCTATCTGTCTGCTACATTATTACTATGACAGTAGCAGCCTGGTCATGATGATGTTCATCTGTCTGCTACATTATTACTATGACAGTAGCAGCCTGGTCATGATGATGTTCATCTGTCTGCTACATTATTACTATGATGGAACAAGCAGCAGCCTGGGCATGATGATGTCTATCTGTCTGCTACATTATTACTATGATGGAACAAGCAGCAGCCTGGTCATGATGATGTCTATCTGTCTGCTACATTATTACTATGACAGTAGCAGCCTGGGCATGATGATGTCTATCTGTCTGCTACATTATTACTATGATGGAACAAGCAGCAGCCTGGTCATGATGATGTCTATCTGTCTGCTACATTATTACTATGACAGCAGTAGCCTGGTCATGATGATGTCTATCTGTCTGCTACATTATTACTATGACAGCAGCAGCCTGGTCATGATGATGTTCATCTGTCTGCTACATTATTACTATGACAGTAGCAGCCTGGTCATGATGATGTTCATCTGTCTGCTACATTATTACTATGATGGAACAAGCAGCAGCCTGGGCATGATGATGTCTATCTGTCTGCTACATTATTACTATGATGGAACAAGCAGCAGCCTGGTCATGATGATGTCTATCTGTCTGCTACATTATTACTATGATGGAACAAGCAGCAGTCTGGTCATGATGATGTCTATCTGTCTGCTACATTATTACTATGACAGCAGCAGCCTGGTCATGATGATGTCTATCTGTCTGCTACATTATTACTATGACAGCAGCAGCCTGGTCATGATGATGTTCATCTGTCTGCTACATTATTACTATGACAGCAGCAGCCTGGTCATGATGATGTCTATCTATCTGCTACATTATTACTATGATGGAACAAGCAGCAGCCTGGTCATGATGATGTCTATCTGTCTGCTACATTATTACTATGACAGCAGCAGCCTGGTCATGATGATGTCTATCTGTCTGCTACATTATTACTATGATGGAACAAGCAGCAGCCTGGTCATGATGATGTCTATCTGTCTGCTACATTATTACTATGACAGCAGCAGCCTGGTCATGATGATGTCTATATGTCTGCTACATTATTACTATGATTGAACAAGCAGCAGCCTGGTCATGATGATGTCTATCTGTCTGCTACATTATTACTATGACAGCAGCAGCCTGGTCATGATGATGTCTATATGTCTGCTACATTATTACTATGATTGAACAAGCAGCAGCCTGGTCATGATGATGTCTATCTGTCTGCTACATTATTACTATGACAGCAGCAGCCTGGTCATGATGATGTTCATCTGTCTGCTACATTATTACTATGACAGCAGCATCCTGGTCATGATGATGTCCATCTGTCTGCTACATTATTACTATGATGGAACAAGCAGCAGCCTGGTCATGATGATGTCTATCTGTCTGCTACATTATTACTATGACAGCAGCAGCCTGGTCATGATGATGTCTATCTGTCTGCTACATTATTACTATGATAGCAGCAGCCTGGTCATGATGATGTCCATCTGTCTGCTACATTATTACTATGACAGCAGCAGCCTGGTCATGATGATGTCTATCTGTCTGCTACATTATTACTGTGACAGCAGCAGCCTGGTCATGATGATGTCCATCTGTCTGCTACATTATTACTATGACAGCAGCAGCCTGGTCATGGTGATGTCTATCTGTCTGCTACATTATTACTATGACAGCAGCAGCCTGGTCATGATGATGTCTATATGTCTGCTACATTATTACTATGATGGAACAAGCAGCAGCCTGGTCATGATGATGTCTATCTGTCTGCTACATTATTACTATGACAGCAGCAGCATGGTCATGATGATGTTCATCTGTCTGCTACATTATTACTATGACAGCAGCAGCCTGGTCATGATGATGTCCATCTGTCTGCTACATTATTACTATGATGGAACAAGCAGCAGCCTGGTCATGATGATGTCTATCTGTCTGCTACATTATTACTATGACAGCAGCAGCCTGGTCATGATGATGTCTATCTGTCTGCTACATTATTACTATGACAGCAGCAGCCTGGTCATGATGATGTCTATCTGTCTGCTACATTATTACTATGACAGCAGCAGCCTGGTCATGATGATGTCTATCTGTCTGCTACATTATTACTATGATAGCAGAAGCCTGGTCATGATGATGTCTATCTGTCTGCTACATTATTACTATGACAGCAGCAGCCTGGCCATAATGATGTCTATCTGTCAGCTACATTACTACTATGACAGCAGCAGCCTGGTCATGATGATGTCTATCTGTCTGCTACATTATTACTATGACAGCAGCAGCCTGGTCATGATGATGTCTATCTGTCTGCTACATTATTACTATGACAGAACAAGCACCAGCCTGGTCATGATGATGTCTATCTGTCTGCTACATTATTACTATGATGGAACAAGCAGCAGCCTGGTCATGATGATGTCTATCTGTCTGCTACCTTATTACTATTGCAGCAGCAGCCTGGTCATGATGATGTCTATCTGTCTGCTACATTATTACTATGATGGAACAAGCAGCAGCCTGGTCATGATGATTTCTCTCTGTCTGCTAAATTATTACTATGACAGCAGCAGCCTGGTCATGATGATGTCTATCTGTCTGCTACATTATTACTATGAAGGAACAAGCAGCAGCCTGGCCATGATGATGTCTATCTGTCTGCTACATTATTACTATGACAGCAGCAGCCTGGTCATGATGAAGTCTATCTGTCTGCTACATTATTACTATGACAGCAGCAGCCTGGTCATGATGATGTCTATCTGTCTGCTACATTATTACTATGACAGCAGCAGCCTGGTCATGATGATGTTCATCTGTCTGCTACATTATTACTATGACAGCAGCAGCCTGGTCATGATGATGTCTATCTGTCTGCTACATTATTACTATGATGGAACAAGCAACAGCCTGGTCATGATGATGTCCATCTGTCTGCTACATTATTACTATGACAGCAGCAGCCTGGTCATGATGATGTCTATCTGTCTGCTACATTATTACTATGATAGCAGAAGCCTGGTCATGATGATGTCTATCTGTCTGCTACATTATTACTATGACAGCAGCAGCCTGGCCATAATGATGTCTATCTGTCAGCTACATTACTACTATGACAGCAGCAGCCTGGTCATGATGATGTCTATCTGTCTGCTACATTATTACTATGACAGCAGCAGCCTGGTCATGATGATGTCTATCTGTCTGCTACATTATTACTATGACAGAACAAGCAGCAGCCTGGTCATGATGATGTCTATCTGTATGCTACATTATTACTATGACAGCAGCAGCCTGGTCATGATGATGTTCATCTGTCTGCTACATTATTACTATGACAGTATCATCCTGGTCATGATGATGTCCATCTGTCTGCTACATTATTACTATGATGGAACAAGCAGCAGCCTGGTCATGATGATGTCTATCTGTCTGCTACATTATTACTATGACAGCAGCAGCCTGGTCATGATGATGTCTATCTGTCTGCTACATTATTACTATGATAGCAGCAGCCTGGTCATGATGATGTTCATCTGTCTGCTACATTATTACTATGACAGCAGCAGCCTGGTCATGATGATGTCCATCTGTCTGCTACATTATTACTATGATGGAACAAGCAGCAGCCTGGTCATGATGATGTCTATCTGTCTGCTACATTATTACTATGACAGCAGCAGCCTGGTCATGATGATGTCTATCTGTCTGCTACATTATTACTGTGACAGCAGCAGCCTGGTCATGATGATGTCCATCTGTCTGCTACATTATTACTATGACAGCAGCAGCCTGGTCATGATGATGTCTATCTGTCTGCTACATTATTACTATGACAGCAGCAGCCTGGTCATGATGATGTCTATATGTCTGCTACATTATTACTTTGATGGAACAAGCAGCAGCCTGGTCATGATGATGTCTATCTGTCTGCTACATTATTACTATGACAGCAGCAGCATGGTCATGATGATGTCTATCTGTCTGCTACATTATTACTATGACAGCAGCAGCCTGGTCATGATGATGTTCATCTGTCTGCTACATTATTACTATGACAGCAGCAGCCTGGTCATGATGATGTCCATCTGTCTGCTACATTATTACTATGATGGAACAAGCAGCAGCCTGGTCATGATGATGTCTATCTGTCTGCTACATTATTACTATGACAGCAGCAGCCTGGTCATGATGATGTCTATCTGTCTGCTACATTATTACTATGACAGCAGCAGCCTGGTCATGATGATGTCTATCTGTCTGCTACATTATTACTATGATAGCAGAAGCCTGGTCATGATGATGTCTATCTGTCTGCTACATTATTACTATGACAGCAGCAGCCTGGTCATGATGATGTCTATCTGTCTGCTACATTATTACTATGACAGCAGCAGCCTGGTCATGATGATGTCTATCTGTCTGCTACATTATTACTATGATAGCAGAAGCCTGGTCATGATGATGTCTATCTGTCTGCTACATTATTACTATGACAGCAGCAGCCTGGCCATAATGATGTCTATCTGTCAGCTACATTACTACTATGACAGCAGCAGCCTGGTCATGATGATGTCTATCTGTCTGCTACATTATTACTATGACAGCAGCAGCCTGGTCATGATGATGTCTATCTGTCTGCTACATTATTACTATGACAGAACAAGCACCAGCCTGGTCATGATGATGTCTATCTGTCTGCTACATTATTACTATGATGGAACAAGCAGCAGCCTGGTCATGATGATGTCTATCTGTCTGCTACATTATTACTATTGCAGCAGCAGCCTGGTCATGATGATGTCTATCTGTCTGCTACATTATTACTATGATGGAACAAGCAGCAGCCTGGTCATGATGATGTCTCTCTGTCTGCTACATTATTACTATGACAGCAGCAGCCTGGTCATGATGATGTCTATCTGTCTGCTACATTATTACTATGAAGGAACAAGCAGCAGCCTGGCCATGATGATGTCTATCTGTCTGCTACATTATTACTATGACAGCAGCAGCCTGGTCATGATGAAGTCTATCTGTCTGCTGCATTATTACTATGACAGCAGCAGCCTGGTCATGATGATGTCTATCTGTCTGCTACATTATTACTATGACAGCAGCAGCCTGGTCATGATGATGTTCATCTGTCTGCTACATTATTACTATGACAGCAGCAGTCTGGTCATGATGATGTCTATCTGTCTGCTACATTATTACTATGATGGAACAAGCAACAGCCTGGTCATGATGATGTCCATCTGTCTGCTACATTATTACTATGACAGCAGCAGCCTGGTCATGATGATGTCCATCTGTCTGCTACATTATTACTATGATGGAACAAGCAGCAGCCTGGTCATGATGATGTCTATCTGTCTGCTACATTATTACTATGACAGCAGCAGCCTGGTCATGATGATGTTCATCTGTCTGCTACATTATTACTATGACAGCAGCAGCCTGGTCATGATGATGTCCATCTGTCTGCTACATTATTACTATGATGGAACAAGCAGCAGCCTGGTCATGATGATGTCTATCTGTCTGCTACATTATTACTATGACAGCAGCAGCCTGGTCATGATGATGTCTATCTGTCTGCTACATTATTACTGTGACAGCAGCAGCCTGGTCATGATGATGTCCATCTGTCTGCTACATTATTACTATGACAGCAGCAGCCTGGTCATGATGATGTCTATCTGTCTGCTACATTATTACTATGACAGCAGCAGCCTGGTCATGATGATGTCTATATGTCTGCTACATTATTACTATGATGGAACAAGCAGCAGCCTGGTCATGATGATGTCTATCTGTCTGCTACATTATTACTATGACAGCAGCAGCATGGTCATGATGATGTCTATCTGTCTGCTACATTATTACTATGACAGCAGCAGCCTGGTCATGATGATGTTCATCTGTCTGCTACATTATTACTATGACAGCAGCAGCCTGGTCATGATGATGTCCATCTGTCTGCTACATTATTACTATGATGGAACAAGCAGCAGCCTGGTCATGATGATGTCTATCTGTCTGCTACATTATTACTATGACAGCAGCAGCCTGGTCATGATGATGTCTATCTGTCTGCTACATTATTACTATGACAGCAGCAGCCTGGTCATGATGATGTCTATCTGTCTGCTACATTATTACTATGACAGCAGCAGCCTGGTCATGATGATGTCTATCTGTCTGCTACATTATTACTATGATAGCAGAAGCCTGGTCATGATGATGTCTATCTGTCTGCTACATTATTACTATGACAGCAGCAGCCTGGCCATAATGATGTCTATCTGTCAGCTACATTACTACTACGACAGCAGCAGCCTGGTCATGATGATGTCTATCTGTCTGCTACATTATTACTATGACAGCAGCAGCCTGGTCATGATGATGTCTATCTGTCTGCTACATTATTACTATGACAGAACAAGCACCAGCCTGGTCATGATGATGTCTATCTGTCTGCTACATTATTACTATGATGGAACAAGCAGCAGCCTGGTCATGATGATGTCTATCTGTCTGCTACATTATTACTATTGCAGCAGCAGCCTGGTCATGATGATGTCTATCTGTCTGCTACATTATTACTATGATGGAACAAGCAGCAGCCTGGTCATGATGATGTCTATCTGTCTGCTACATTATTACTATGACAGCAGCAGCCTGGTCATGATGATGTCTATCTGTCTGCTACATTATTACTATGAAGGAACAAGCAGCAGCCTGGCCATGATGATGTCTATCTGTCTGCTACATTATTACTATGACAGCAGCAGCCTGGTCATGATGAAGTCTATCTGTCTGCTACATTATTACTATGACAGCAGCAGCCTGGTCATGATGATGTCTATCTGTCTGCTACATTATTACTATGACAGCAGCAGCCTGGTCATGATGATGTTCATCTGTCTGCTACATTATTACTATGACAGCAGCAGCCTGGTCATGATGATGTCTATCTGTCTGCTACATTATTACTATGATGGAACAAGCAACAGCCTGGTCATGATGATGTCCATCTGTCTGCTACATTATTACTATGACAGCAGCAGCCTGGTCATGATGATGTCTATCTGTCTGCTACATTATTACTATGATAGCAGAAGCCTGGTCATGATGATGTCTATCTGTCAGCTACATTACTACTATGACAGCAGCAGCCTGGTCATGATGATGTCTATCTGTCTGCTACATTATTACTATGACAGCAGCAGCCTGGTCATGATGATGTCTATCTGTCTGCTACATTATTACTATGACAGAACAAGCAGCAGCCTGGTCATGATGATGTCTATCTGTATGCTACATTATTACTATGACAGCAGCAGCCTGGTCATGATGATGTTCATCTGTCTGCTACATTATTACTATGACAGTATCATCCTGGTCATGATGATGTCCATCTGTCTGCTACATTATTACTATGATGGAACAAGCAGCAGCCTGGTCATGATGATGTCTATCTGTCTGCTACATTATTACTATGACAGCAGCAGCCTGGTCATGATGATGTCTATCTGTCTGCTACATTATTACTATGATAGCAGCAGCCTGGTCATGATGATGTTCATCTGTCTGCTACATTATTACTATGACAGCAGCAGCCTGGTCATGATGATGTCCATCTGTCTGCTACATTATTACTATGATGGAACAAGCAGCAGCCTGGTCATGATGATGTCTATCTGTCTGCTACATTATTACTATGACAGCAGCAGCCTGGTCATGATGATGTCTATCTGTCTGCTACATTATTACTGTGACAGCAGCAGCCTGGTCATGATGATGTCCATCTGTCTGCTACATTATTACTATGACAGCAGCAGCCTGGTCATGATGATGTCTATCTGTCTGCTACATTATTACTATGACAGCAGCAGCCTGGTCATGATGATGTCTATATGTCTGCTACATTATTACTTTGATGGAACAAGCAGCAGCCTGGTCATGATGATGTCTATCTGTCTGCTACATTATTACTATGACAGCAGCAGCATGGTCATGATGATGTCTATCTGTCTGCTACATTATTACTATGACAGCAGCAGCCTGGTCATGATGATGTTCATCTGTCTGCTACATTATTACTATGACAGCAGCAGCCTGGTCATGATGATGTCCATCTGTCTGCTACATTATTACTATGACAGCAGCAGCCTGGTCATGATGATGTCTATCTGTCTGCTACATTATTACTATGACAGCAGCAGCCTGGTCATGATGATGTCTATCTGTCTGCTACATTATTACTATGACAGCAGCAGCCTGGTCATGATGATGTCTATCTGTCTGCTACATTATTACTATGACAGCAGCAGCCTGGTCATGATGATGTCTATCTGTCTGCTACATTATTACTATGACAGCAGCAGCCTGGTCATGATGATGTCTATCTGTCTGCTACATTATTACTATGACAGCAGCAGCCTGGCCATAATGATGTCTATCTGTCAGCTACATTACTACTATGACAGCAGCAGCCTGGTCATGATGATGTCTATCTGTCTGCTACATTATTACTATGACAGCAGCAGCCTGGTCATGATGATGTCTATCTGTCTGCTACATTATTACTATGACAGAACAAGCACCAGCCTGGTCATGATGATGTCTATCTGTCTGCTACATTATTACTATGATGGAACAAGCAGCAGCCTGGTCATGATGATGTCTATCTGTCTGCTACATTATTACTATTGCAGCAGCAGCCTGGTCATGATGATGTCTATCTGTCTGCTACATTATTACTATGATGGAACAAGCAGCAGCCTGGTCATGATGATGTCTCTCTGTCTGCTACATTATTACTATGACAGCAGCAGCCTGGTCATGATGATGTCTATCTGTCTGCTACATTATTACTATGAAGGAACAAGCAGCAGCCTGGCCATGATGATGTCTATCTGTCTGCTACATTATTACTATGACAGCAGCAGCCTGGTCATGATGAAGTCTATCTGTCTGCTACATTATTACTATGACAGCAGCAGCCTGGTCATGATGATGTCTATCTGTCTGCTACATTATTACTATGACAGCAGCAGCCTGGTCATGATGATGTTCATCTGTCTGCTACATTATTACTATGACAGCAGCAGCCTGGTCATGATGATGTCTATCTGTCTGCTACATTATTACTATGACAGCAGCAGCCTGGTCATGATGATGTCTATCTGTCTGCTACATTATTACTATGACAGAACAAGCACCAGCCTGGTCATGATGATGTCTATCTGTCTGCTACATTATTACTATGACAGCAGCAGCCTGGTCATGATGATGTCTATCTGTCTGCTACATTATTAATATGACAGCAGCAGCCTGGTCATGATGATGTCTATATGTCTGCTACATTATTACTATGACTGAACAACCAGCAGCCTGGTCATGATGATGTCTATCTGTCTGCTACATTATTACTATGACAGCAGCAGCCTGGTCATGATGATGTCTATCTGTCTGCAACATTATTACTATGACAGCAGCAGCCTGGTCATGATGATGTCTATCTGTCTGCTACATTATTACTATGACAGCAGCAGCCTGGTCATGATGACGTCTATCTGTCTGCTACATTATTACTATGACAGAACAAGCACCAGCCTGGTCATGATGATGTCTATCTGTCTGCTACATTATTACTATGATGGAACAAGCAGCAGCCTGGTCATGATGATGTCTATCTGTCTGCTACATTATTACTATTGCAGCAGCAGCCTGGTCATGATGATGTCTATCTGTCTGCTACATTATTACTATGACAACAGCAGCCGGGTCATGATGATGTCTATCTGTCTGCTACATTATTACTATGACAGCAGCAGCCTGGTCATGATGATGTCTATCTGTCTGCTACATTATTACTATGACAACAGCAGCCGGGTCATGATGATGTCTATCTGTCTGCTACATTATTACTATGACAGCAGGAGCCTGGTCATGATGATATCCATCTGTCTGCTACATTATTACTTTGACAGCAGCAGCCTGGTCATGATGATGTCTGTCTGTCTGCTACATTATTACTGTGACAGCAGCAGCCTGGTCATGATGATGTCTATCTGTCTGCTACATTATTACTATGACAGCAGCAGCCTGGTCATGATGATGTCTATCTGTCTGCTACATTATTACTATGACAGCAGCAGCCTGGTCATGATGATGTCTATATGTCTCCTACATTATTACTATGACAGCAGCAGCCTGGTCATGATGATGTCTGTCTGTCTGCTACATTATTACTATGACAGCAGCAGCCTGGTAATGATGGTGTCCATCTGTCTGCTACATTATTACTATGACAGCAGCAGCCTGGTCATGATGATGTCTATCTGTCTGCTACATTATTACTATGACAGCAGCAGCCTGGTCATGATGATGTCTAACTGTCTGCTACATTATTACAATGACAGAACAAGCACCAGGATGGTCATGATGATGTCGATCTGTCTGCTACATTATTACTATGACAGCAGCAGCCTGGTCATGATGATGTCCATCTGTCTGCTACATTATTACTATGACAGCAGCAGCCTGGTCATGATGATGTCTATCTGTCTGCTACATTATTACTATGACAGCAGCAGCCTGGTCATGATGATGTCTATATGTCTGCTACATTATTACTATGACAGCAGCAGCCTGGTCATGATGATGTCTGTCTGTCTGCTACATTATTACTATGACAGCAGCAGCCTGGTAATGATGGTGTCCATCTGTCTGCTACATTATTACTATGACAGCAGCAGCCTGGTCATGATGATGTCTATCTGTCTGCTACATTATTACTATGACAGCAGCAGCCTGGTCATGATGATGTCCATCTGTCTGCTACATTATTACTATGATGGAACAAGCAGCAGCCTGGTCATGATGATGTCTATCTGTCTGCTACATTATTACTATGACAGCAGCAGCCTGGTCATGATGATGTCGATCTGTCTGCTACATTATTACTGTGACAGCAGCAGCCTGGTCATGATGATGTCCATCTGTCTGCTACATTATTACTATGACAGCAGCAGCCTGGTCATGATGATGTCTATCTGTCTGCTACATTATTACTATGACAGCAGCAGCCTGGTCATGATGATGTCTATGTGTCTGCTACATTATTACTATGATGGAACAAGCAGCAGCCTGGTCATGATGATGTCTATCTGTCTGCTACATTATTACTATGACAGCAGCAGCATGGTCATGATGATGTCTATCTGTCTGCTACATTATTACTATGACAGCAGCAGCCTGGTCATGATGATGTTCATCTGTCTGCTACATTATTACTATGACAGCAGCAGCCTGGTCATGATGATGTCCATCTGTCTGCTACATTATTACTATGATGGAACAAGCAGCAGCCTGGTCATGATGATGTCTATCTGTCTGCTACATTATTACTATGACAGCAGCAGCCTGGTCATGATGATGTCTATCTGTCTGCTACATTATTACTATGACAGCAGCAGCCTGGTCATGATGATGTCCATCTGTCTGCTACATTATTACTATGACAGCAGCAGCCTGGTCATGATGATGTCTATCTGTCTGCTACATTATTACTATGACAGCAGCAGTCTGGTCATGATGATGTCTATATGTCTCCTACATTATTACTATGACAGCAGCAGCCTGGTCATGATGATGTCTGTCTGTCTGCTACATTATTACTATGACAGCAGCAGCCTGGTAATGATGGTGTCCATCTGTCTGCTACATTATTACTATGACAGCAGCAGCCTGGTCATGATGATGTCTATCTGTCTGCTACATTATTACTATGACAGCAGCAGCCTGGTCATGATGATGTCTATCTGTCTGCTACATTATTACTATGACAGAACAAGCACCAGGATGGTCATGATGATGTCTATCTGTCTGCTACATTATTACTATGACAGCAGCAGCCTGGTCATGATGATGTCCATCTGTCTGCTACATTATTACTATGACAGCTGCAGCCTGGTCATGATGATGTCTATCTGTCTGCTACATTATTACTATGACAGCAGCAGCCTGGTCATGATGATGTCTATATGTCTGCTACATTATTACTATGACAGCAGCAGCCTGGTCATGATGATGTCTGTCTGTCTGCTACATTATTACTATGACAGCAGCAGCCTGGTAATGATGGTGTCCATCTGTCTGCTACATTATTACTATGACAGCAGCAGCCTGGTCATGATGATGTCTATCTGTCTGCTACATTATTACTATGACAGCAGCAGCCTGGTCATGATGATGTCCATCTGTCTGCTACATTATTACTATGATGGAACAAGCAGCAGCCTGGTCATGATGATGCCTATCTGTCTGCTACATTATTACTATGACAGCAGCAGCCTGGTCATGATGATGTCTATCTGTCTGCTACATTATTACTATGACAGCAGCAGCCTGGTCATGATGATATCTATCTGTCTGCTACATTATTACTATGACAGCAGCAGCCTGGTCATGATGATGTCTATCTGTCTGCTATATTATTACTATGATGGAACAAGCAGCAGCCTGGTCATGATGATGTCTATCTGTCTGCTACATTATTACTATGACAGTAGCAGCCTGGTCATGATGATGTTCATCTGTCTGCTACATTATTACTATGACAGTAGCAGCCTGGTCATGATGATGTTCATCTGTCTGCTACATTATTACTATGATGGAACAAGCAGCAGCCTGGGCATGATGATGTCTATCTGTCTGCTACATTATTACTATGATGGAACAAGCAGCAGCCTGGTCATGATGATGTCTATCTGTCTGCTACATTATTACTATGACAGCAGCAGCCTGGTCATGATGATGTTCATCTGTCTGCTACATTATTACTATGACAGTAGCAGCCTGGTCATGATGATGTTCATCTGTCTGCTACATTATTACTATGATGGAACAAGCAGCAGCCTGGGCATGATGATGTCTATCTGTCTGCTACATTATTACTATGATGGAACAAGCAGCAGCCTGGTCATGATGATGTCTATCTGTCTGCTACATTATTACTATGATGGAACAAGCAGCAGTCTGGTCATGATGATGTCTATCTGTCTGCTACATTATTACTATGACAGCAGCAGCCTGGTCATGATGATGTCTATCTGTCTGCTACATTATTACTATGACAGCAGCAGCCTGGTCATGATGATGTTCATCTGTCTGCTACATTATTACTATGACAGCAGCAGCCTGGTCATGATGATGTCTATCTATCTGCTACATTATTACTATGATGGAACAAGCAGCAGCCTGGTCATGATGATGTCTATCTGTCTGCTACATTATTACTATGACAGCAGCAGCCTGGTCATGATGATGTCTATCTGTCTGCTACATTATTACTATGATGGAACAAGCAGCAGCCTGGTCATGATGATGTCTATCTGTCTGCTACATTATTACTATGACAGCAGCAGCCTGGTCATGATGATGTCTATATGTCTGCTACATTATTACTATGATTGAACAAGCAGCAGCCTGGTCATGATGATGTCTATCTGTCTGCTACATTATTACTATGACAGCAGCAGTCTGGTCATGATGATGTCTATATGTCTCCTACATTATTACTATGACAGCAGCAGCCTGGTCATGATGATGTCTGTCTGTCTGCTACATTATTACTATGACAGCAGCAGCCTGGTAATGATGGTGTCCATCTGTCTGCTACATTATTACTATGACAGCAGCAGCCTGGTCATGATGATGTCTATCTGTCTGCTACATTATTACTATGACAGCAGCAGCCTGGTCATGATGATGTCTATCTGTCTGCTACATTATTACTATGACAGAACAAGCACCAGGATGGTCATGATGATGTCTATCTGTCTGCTACATTATTACTATGACAGCAGCAGCCTGGTCATGATGATGTCCATCTGTCTGCTACATTATTACTATGACAGCTGCAGCCTGGTCATGATGATGTCTATCTGTCTGCTACATTATTACTATGACAGCAGCAGCCTGGTAATGATGGTGTCCATCTGTCTGCTACATTATTACTATGACAGCAGCAGCCTGGTCATGATGATGTCTATCTGTCTGCTACATTATTACTATGACAGCAGCAGCCTGGTCATGATGATGTCCATCTGTCTGCTACATTATTACTATGATGGAACAAGCAGCAGCCTGGTCATGATGATGCCTATCTGTCTGCTACATTATTACTATGACAGCAGCAGCCTGGTCATGATGATGTCTATCTGTCTGCTACATTATTACTATGACAGCAGCAGCCTGGTCATGATGATATCTATCTGTCTGCTACATTATTACTATGACAGCAGCAGCCTGGTCATGATGATGTCTATCTGTCTGCTATATTATTACTATGATGGAACAAGCAGCAGCCTGGTCATGATGATGTCTATCTGTCTGCTACATTATTACTATGACAGTAGCAGCCTGGTCATGATGATGTTCATCTGTCTGCTACATTATTACTATGACAGTAGCAGCCTGGTCATGATGATGTTCATCTGTCTGCTACATTATTACTATGATGGAACAAGCAGCAGCCTGGGCATGATGATGTCTATCTGTCTGCTACATTATTACTATGATGGAACAAGCAGCAGCCTGGTCATGATGATGTCTATCTGTCTGCTACATTATTACTATGACAGCAGCAGCCTGGTCATGATGATGTTCATCTGTCTGCTACATTATTACTATGACAGTAGCAGCCTGGTCATGATGATGTTCATCTGTCTGCTACATTATTACTATGATGGAACAAGCAGCAGCCTGGGCATGATGATGTCTATCTGTCTGCTACATTATTACTATGATGGAACAAGCAGCAGCCTGGTCATGATGATGTCTATCTGTCTGCTACATTATTACTATGATGGAACAAGCAGCAGTCTGGTCATGATGATGTTTATCTGTCTGCTACATTATTACTATGACAGCAGCAGCCTGGTCATGATGATGTCTATCTGTCTGCTACATTATTACTATGACAGCAGCAGCCTGGTCATGATGATGTTCATCTGTCTGCTACATTATTACTATGACAGCAGCAGCCTGGTCATGATGATGTCTATCTATCTGCTACATTATTACTATGATGGAACAAGCAGCAGCCTGGTCATGATGATGTCTATCTGTCTGCTACATTATTACTATGACAGCAGCAGCCTGGTCATGATGATGTCTATCTGTCTGCTACATTATTACTATGATGGAACAAGCAGCAGCCTGGTCATGATGATGTCTATCTGTCTGCTACATTATTACTATGACAGCAGCAGCCTGGTCATGATGATGTCTATATGTCTGCTACATTATTACTATGATTGAACAAGCAGCAGCCTGGTCATGATGATGTCTATCTGTCTGCTACATTATTACTATGACAGCAGCAGCCTGGTCATGATGATGTCTATATGTCTGCTACATTATTACTATGATTGAACAAGCAGCAGCCTGGTCATGATGATGTCTATCTGTCTGCTACATTATTACTATGACAGCAGCAGCCTGGTCATGATGATGTTCATCTGTCTGCTACATTATTACTATGACAGCAGCATCCTGGTCATGATGATGTCCATCTGTCTGCTACATTATTACTATGATGGAACAAGCAGCAGCCTGGTCATGATGATGTCTATCTGTCTGCTACATTATTACTATGACAGCAGCAGCATGGTCATGATGATGTCTATCTGTCTGCTACATTATTACTATGACAGCAGCAGCCTGGTCATGATGATGTTCATCTGTCTGCTACATTATTACTATGACAGCAGCAGCCTGGTCATGATGATGTCCATCTGTCTGCTACATTATTACTATGATGGAACAAGCAGCAGCCTGGTCATGATGATGTCTATCTGTCTGCTACATTATTACTATGACAGCAGCAGCCTGGTCATGATGATGTCTATCTGTCTGCTACATTATTACTATGACAGCAGCAGCCTGGTCATGATGATGTCCATCTGTCTGCTACATTATTAATATGACAGCAGCAGCCTGGTCATGATGATGTCTATCTGTCTGCTACATTATTACTATGACAGCAGCAGTCTGGTCATGATGATGTCTATATGTCTCCTACATTATTACTATGACAGCAGCAGCCTGGTCATGATGATGTCTGTCTGTCTGCTACATTATTACTATGACAGCAGCAGCCTGGTAATGATGGTGTCCATCTGTCTGCTACATTATTACTATGACAGCAGCAGCCTGGTCATGATGATGTCTATCTGTCTGCTACATTATTACTATGACAGCAGCAGCCTGGTCATGATGATGTCTATCTGTCTGCTACATTATTACTATGACAGAACAAGCACCAGGATGGTCATGATGATGTCTATCTGTCTGCTACATTATTACTATGACAGCAGCAGCCTGGTCATGATGATGTCCATCTGTCTGCTACATTATTACTATGACAGCTGCAGCCTGGTCATGATGATGTCTATCTGTCTGCTACATTATTACTATGACAGCAGCAGCCTGGTCATGATGATGTCTATATGTCTGCTACATTATTACTATGACAGCAGCAGCCTGGTCATGATGATGTCTGTCTGTCTGCTACATTATTACTATGACAGCAGCAGCCTGGTAATGATGGTGTCCATCTGTCTGCTACATTATTACTATGACAGCAGCAGCCTGGTCATGATGATGTCTATCTGTCTGCTACATTATTACTATGACAGCAGCAGCCTGGTCATGATGATGTCCATCTGTCTGCTACATTATTACTATGATGGAACAAGCAGCAGCCTGGTCATGATGATGCCTATCTGTCTGCTACATTATTACTATGACAGCAGCAGCCTGGTCATGATGATGTCTATCTGTCTGCTACATTATTACTATGACAGCAGCAGCCTGGTCATGATGATATCTATCTGTCTGCTACATTATTACTATGACAGCAGCAGCCTGGTCATGATGATGTCTATCTGTCTGCTATATTATTACTATGATGGAACAAGCAGCAGCCTGGTCATGATGATGTCTATCTGTCTGCTACATTATTACTATGACAGTAGCAGCCTGGTCATGATGATGTTCATCTGTCTGCTACATTATTACTATGACAGTAGCAGCCTGGTCATGATGATGTTCATCTGTCTGCTACATTATTACTATGATGGAACAAGCAGCAGCCTGGGCATGATGATGTCTATCTGTCTGCTACATTATTACTATGATGGAACAAGCAGCAGCCTGGTCATGATGATGTCTATCTGTCTGCTACATTATTACTATGACAGTAGCAGCCTGGGCATGATGATGTCTATCTGTCTGCTACATTATTACTATGATGGAACAAGCAGCAGCCTGGTCATGATGATGTCTATCTGTCTGCTACATTATTACTATGACAGCAGTAGCCTGGTCATGATGATGTCTATCTGTCTGCTACATTATTACTATGACAGCAGCAGCCTGGTCATGATGATGTTCATCTGTCTGCTACATTATTACTATGATGGAACAAGCAGCAGCCTGGGCATGATGATGTCTATCTGTCTGCTACATTATTACTATGATGGAACAAGCAGCAGCCTGGTCATGATGATGTCTATCTGTCTGCTACATTATTACTATGATGGATCAAGCAGCAGTCTGGTCATGATGATGTCTATCTGTCTGCTACATTATTACTATGACAGCAGCAGCCTGGTCATGATGATGTCTATCTGTCTGCTACATTATTACTATGACAGCAGCAGCCTGGTAATGATGATGTTCATCTGTCTGCTACATTATTACTATGACAGCAGCAGCCTGGTCATGATGATGTCTATCTGTCTGCTACATTATTACTATGATGGAACAAGCAGCAGCCTGGTCATGATGATGTCTATCTGTCTGCTACATTATTACTATGACAGCAGCAGCCTGGTCATGATGATGTCTATATGTCTGCTACATTATTACTATGATTGAACAAGCAGCAGCCTGGTCATGATGATGTCTATCTGTCTGCTACATTATTACTATGACAGCAGCAGCCTGGTCATGATGATGTCTATATGTCTGCTACATTATTACTATGATTGAACAAGCAGCAGCCTGGTCATGATGATGTCTATCTGTCTGCTACATTATTACTATGACAGCAGCAGCCTGGTCATGATGATGTTCATCTGTCTGCTACATTATTACTATGACAGCAGCATCCTGGTCATGATGATGTCCATCTGTCTGCTACATTATTACTATGATGGAACAAGCAGCAGCCTGGTCATGATGATGTCTATCTGTCTGCTACATTATTACTATGACAGCAGCAGCCTGGTCATGATGATGTCTATCTGTCTGCTACATTATTACTATGACAGCAGCAGCCTGGTCATGATGATGTCCATCTGTCTGCTACATTATTACTATGATGGAACAAGCAGCAGCCTGGTCATGATGATGTCTATCTGTCTGCTACATTATTACTATGACAGCAGCAGCCTGGTCATGATGATGTCTATCTGTCTGCTACATTATTACTGTGACAGCAGCAGCCTGGTCATGATGATGTCCATCTGTCTGCTACATTATTACTATGACAGCAGCAGCCTGGTCATGATGATGTCTATCTGTCTGCTACATTATTACTATGACAGCAGCAGCCTGGTCATGATGATGTCTATATGTCTGCTACATTATTACTATGATGGAACAAGCAGCAGCCTGGTCATGATGATGTCTATCTGTCTGCTACATTATTACTATGACAGCAGCAGCATGGTCATGATGATGTCTATCTGTCTGCTACATTATTACTATGACAGCAGCAGCCTGGTCATGATGATGTTCATCTGTCTGCTACATTATTACTATGACAGCAGCAGCCTGGTCATGATGATGTCCATCTGTCTGCTACATTATTACTATGATGGAACAAGCAGCAGCCTGGTCATGATGATGTCTATCTGTCTGCTACATTATTACTATGACAGCAGCAGCCTGGTCATGATGATGTCTATCTGTCTGCTACATTATTACTATGACAGCAGCAGCCTGGTCATGATGATGTCTATCTGTCTGCTACATTATTACTATGACAGCAGCAGCCTGGTCATGATGATGTCTATCTGTCTGCTACATTATTACTATGATTGCAGAAGCCTGGTCATGATGATGTCTATCTGTCTGCTACATTATTACTATGACAGCAGCAGCCTGGCCATAATGATGTCTATCTGTCAGCTACATTACTACTATGACAGCAGCAGCCTGGTCATGATGATGTCTATCTGTCTGCTACATTATTACTATGACAGCAGCAGCCTGGTCATGATGATGTCTATCTGTCTGCTACATTATTACTATGACAGAACAAGCACCAGCCTGGTCATGATGATGTCTATCTGTCTGCTACATTATTACTATGATGGAACAAGCAGCAGCCTGGTCATGATGATGTCTATCTGTCTGCTACATTATTACTATTGCAGCAGCAGCCTGGTCATGATGATGTCTATCTGTCTGCTACATTATTACTATGATGGAACAAGCAGCAGCCTGGTCATGATGATGTCTCTCTGTCTGCTACATTATTACTATGACAGCAGCAGCCTGGTCATGATGATGTCTATCTGTCTGCTACATTATTACTATGAAGGAACAAGCAGCAGCCTGGCCATGATGATGTCTATCTGTCTGCTACATTATTACTATGACAGCAGCAGCCTGGTCATGATGAAGTCTATCTGTCTGCTACATTATTACTATGACAGCAGCAGCCTGGACATGATGATGTCTATCTGTCTGCTACATTATTACTATGACAGCAGCAGCCTGGTCATGATGATGTTCATCTGTCTGCTACATTATTACTATGACAGCAGCAGCCTGGTCATGATGATGTCTATCTGTCTGCTACATTATTACTATGATGGAACAAGCAACAGCCTGGTCATGATGATGTCCATCTGTGTGCTACATTGTTACTATGACAGCAGCAGCCTGGTCATGATGATGTCTATCTGTCTGCTACATTATTAATATGACAGCAGCAGCCTGGTCATGATGATGTCTATATGTCTGCTACATTATTACTATGACTGAACAACCAGCAGCCTGGTCATGATGATGTCTATCTGTCTGCTACATTATTACTATGACAGCAGCAGCCTGGTCATGATGATGTCTATCGGTCTGCAACATTATTACTATGACAGCAGCAGCCTGGTCATGATGATGTCTATCTGTCTGCTACATTATTACTATGACAGCAGCAGCCTGGTCATGATGATGTCTATCTGTCTGCTACATTATTACTATGACAGAACAAGCACCAGCCTGGTCATGATGATGTCTATCTGTCTGCTACATTATTACTATGATGGAACAAGCAGCAGCCTGGTCATGATGATGTCTATCTGTCTGCTACATTATTACTATGACAGCAGCAGCCTGGTCATGATGATGTCCATCTGTCTGCTACATTATTACTATGATGGAACAAGCAGCAGCCTGGTCATGATGATGTCTATCTGTCTGCTACATTATTACTATGACAGCAGCAGCCTGGTCATGATGATGTCTATCTGTCTGCTACATTATTACTGTGACAGCAGCAGCCTGGTCATGATGATGTCCATCTGTCTGCTACATTATTACTATGACAGCAGCAGCCTGGTCATGATGATGTCTATCTGTCTGCTACATTATTACTATGACAGCAGCAGCCTGGTCATGATGATGTCTATATGTCTGCTACATTATTACTATGATGGAACAAGCAGCAGCCTGGTCATGATGATGTCTATCTGTCTGCTACATTATTACTATGACAGCAGCAGCATGGTCATGATGATGTCTATCTGTCTGCTACATTATTACTATGACAGCAGCAGCCTGGTCATGATGATGTTCATCTGTCTGCTACATTATTACTATGACAGCAGCAGCCTGGTCATGATGATGTCCATCTGTCTGCTACATTATTACTATGATGGAACAAGCAGCAGCCTGGTCATGATGATGTCTATCTGTCTGCTACATTATTACTATGACAGCAGCAGCCTGGTCATGATGATGTCTATCTGTCTGCTACATTATTACTATGACAGCAGCAGCCTGGTCATGATGATGTCTATCTGTCTGCTACATTATTACTATGACAGCAGCAGCCTGGTCATGATGATGTCTATCTGTCTGCTACATTATTACTATGACAGAACAAGCACCAGCCTGGTCATGATGATGTCTATCTGTCTGCTACATTATTACTATGATGGAACAAGCAGCAGCCTGGTCATGATGATGTCTATCTGTCTGCTACATTATTACTATTGCAGCAGCAGCCTGGTCATGATGATGTCTATCTGTCTGCTACATTATTACTATGATGGAACAAGCAGCAGCCTGGTCATGATGATGTCTCTCTGTCTGCTACATTATTACTATGACAGCAGCAGCCTGGTCATGATGATGTCTATCTGTCTGCTACATTATTACTATGAAGGAACAAGCAGCAGCCTGGCCATGATGATGTCTATCTGTCTGCTACATTATTACTATGACAGCAGCAGCCTGGTCATGATGAAGTCTATCTGTCTGCTACATTATTACTATGACAGCAGCAGCCTGGACATGATGATGTCTATCTGTCTGCTACATTATTACTATGACAGCAGCAGCCTGGTCATGATGATGTTCATCTGTCTGCTACATTATTACTATGACAGCAGCAGCCTGGTCATGATGATGTCTATCTGTCTGCTACATTATTACTATGATGGAACAAGCAACAGCCTGGTCATGATGATGTCCATCTGTGTGCTACATTGTTACTATGACAGCAGCAGCCTGGTCATGATGATGTCTATCTGTCTGCTACATTATTAATATGACAGCAGCAGCCTGGTCATGATGATGTCTATATGTCTGCTACATTATTACTATGACTGAACAACCAGCAGCCTGGTCATGATGATGTCTATCTGTCTGCTACATTATTACTATGACAGCAGCAGCCTGGTCATGATGATGTCTATCGGTCTGCAACATTATTACTATGACAGCAGCAGCCTGGTCATGATGATGTCTATCTGTCTGCTACATTATTACTATGACAGCAGCAGCCTGGTCATGATGATGTCTATCTGTCTGCTACATTATTACTATGACAGAACAAGCACCAGCCTGGTCATGATGATGTCTATCTGTCTGCTACATTATTACTATGATGGAACAAGCAGCAGCCTGGTCATGATGATGTCTATCTGTCTGCTACATTATTACTATTGCAGCAGCAGCCTGGTCATGATGATGTCTATCTGTCTGCTACATTATTACTATGATGGAACAAGCAACAGCCTGGTCATGATGATGTCTATCTGTCTGCTACATTATTACTATGACAGCAGCAGCCTGGTCATGATGATGTCTATCTGTCTGCTACATTATTACTATGACAACAGCAGCCGGGTCATGATGATGTCTATCTGTCTGCTACATTATTACTATGACAGCAGCAGCCTGGTCATGATGATGTCAATCTGTCTGCTACATTATTACTATGACAGCAGCAGCCTGGTCATGATGATGTCTATCTGTCTGCTACATTATTACTATGACAACAGCAGCCGGGTCATGATGATGTCTATCTGTCTGCTACATTATTACTATGACAGCAGCAGCCTGGTCATGATGATATCTATCTGTCTGCTACATTATTACTTTGACAGCAGCAGCCTGGTCATGATGATGTCTGTCTGTCTGCTACATTATTACTGTGACAGCAGCAGCCTGGTCATGATGATGTCTATCTGTCTGCTACATTATTACTATGACAGCAGCAGCCTGGTCATGATGATGTCTGTCTGTCTGCTACATTATTACTATGCCAGCAGCAGCCTGGTCATGATGATGTCTATCTGTCTGCTACATTATTACTATGACAGCAGCAGCCTGGTCATGATGATATCTATCTGTCTGCTACATTATTACTATGACAGCAGCAGCCTGGTCATGATGATGTCTGTCTGTCTGCTACATTATTACTATGACAGCAGCAGCCTGGTCATGATGATGTCTATCTGTCTGCTACATTATTACTATGACAGCAGCAGCCTGGTCATGATGATATCTATCTGTCTGCTACATTATTACTATGACAGCAGCAGCCTGGTCATGATGATATCCATCTGTCTGCTACATTATTACTATGACAGCAGCAGCCTGGTCATGATGATGTCTATCTGTTTGCTACATTATTACTATGACAGCAGCAGCCTGGTCATGATGATGTCTATCTGTCTGCTACATTATTACTATGACAGCAGCAGCCTGGTCATGATGATGTCTGTCTGTCTGCTACATTATTACTTTGACAGCAGCAGCCTGGTCATGATGATGTCTATCTGTCTGCTACATTATTACTATGATGGAACAAGCAGCAGCCTGGTCATGATGATGTCTATCTGTCTGCTACATTATTACTGTTGCAGCAGCAGCCTGGTCATGATGATGTCTATCTGTCTGCTACATTATTACTATGACAGCAGCAGCCTGGTCATGATTATGTCTATCTGTCTGCTACATTATTACTATGACAGCAGCAGCCTGGTCATGATGGTGTCTATCTGTCTGCTACATTATTACTATGACAGCAGCAGCCTGGTCATGATGATGTCTATCTGTCTGCTACATTATTACTATGATGGAACAAGCAACAGCCTGGTCATGATGATGTCCATCTGTCTGCTACATTGTTACTATGACAGCAGCAGCCTGGTCATGATGATGTCTATCTGTCTGCTACATTATTAATATGACAGCAGCAGCCTGGTCATGTTGATGTCTATATGTCTGCTACATTATTACAATGGTTGAACAAGCAGCAGCATGGTCATGATGATGTTTATCTGTCTGCTACATTATTACTATGACAGCAGCAGCCTGGTCATGATGATGTCCATCTGTCTGCTACATTATTACTATGACAGCAGCAGCCTGGTCATGATGATGTCTATCTGTCTGCTACATTATTACTATGACAGCAGCAACCTGGTCATGATGATGTCTATCTGTCTGCAACATTATTACTATGACAGAACAAGCACCAGCCTGGTCATGATGATGTCTATCTGTCTGCTACATTATTACTATGATGGAACAAGCAGCAGCCTGGTCATGATGATGTCTATCTGTCTGCTACATTATTACTATGACAACAGCAGCCAGGTCATGATGATGTCTATCTGTCTGCTACATTATTACTATGACAGCAGCAGCCTGGTCATGATGATGTCAATCTGTCTGCTACATTATTACTATGACAGCAGCAGCCTCGTCATGATGATGTCTATCTGTCTGCTACATTATTACTATGACAACAGCAGCCGGGTCATGATGATGTCTATCTGTCTGCTACATTATTACTATTACAGCAGCAGCCTGGTCATCATGATGTCTATCTGTCTGCTACATTATTACTATGACAGCAGCAGCCTGGTCATGATGATGTCTATCTGTCTGCTACATTATTACTATGACAGCAGCAGCCTGGTCATGATGATGTCTATATGTCTCCTACATTATTACTATGCCAGCAGCAGCCTGGTCATGATGATGTCTGTCTGTCTGCTACATTATTACTATGACAGCAGCAGCCTGGTAATGATGGTGTCCATCTGTCTGCTACATTATTACTATGACAGCAGCAGCCTGGTCATGATGATGTCTATCTGTCTGCTACATTATTACTATGACAGCAGCAGCCTGGTCATGATGATGTCTATCTGTCTGCTACATTATTACTATGACAGCAGCAGCCTGGTCATGATGATATCTATCTGTCTGCTACATTATTACTATGACAGCAGCAGCCTGGTCATGATGATGTCTATCTGTCTGCTACATTATTACTATGATGGAACAAGCAGCAGCCTGGTCATGATGATGTCTATCTGTCTGCTACATTATTACTATGACAGCAGCAGCCTGGTCATGATGATGTCTATCTGTCTGCTACATTATTACTATGACAGCAGCAGCCTGGTCATGATGATGTCTATCTGTCTGCTACATTATTACTATGAAGGAACAAGCAGCAGCCTGGCCATGATGTTGTCTATCTGTCTGCTACATTATTACTATGACAGCAGCAGCCTGGTCATGATGATGTATATCTGTCTGCTACATTATTACTATGACAGCAGCAGCCTGGTCATGATGATGTCTATCTGTCTGCTACATTATTACTATGACAGCAGCAGCCTGGTCATGATGATGTTCATCTGTCTGCTACATTATTACCATGACAGCAGCAGCCTGGTCATGATGATGTCTATCTGTCTGCTACATTATTACTATGATGTAACAAGCAACAGCCTGGTCATGATGATGTCCATCTGTGTGCTACATTGTTACTATGACAGCAGCAGCCTGGTCATGATGATGTCTATCTGTCTGCTACATTATTACTATGACAGCAGCAGCCTGGTCATGATGATGTCTATCTGTGTGCTACATTATTACTATGACAGCAGCAGCCTGGTCATGATGATGTCTATCTGTCTGCTACATTATTACTATGACAGAACAAGCACCAGCCTGGTCATGATGATGTCTATCTGTCTGCTACATTATTACTATGATGGAACAAGCAGCAGCCTGGTCATGATGATGTCTATCTGTCTGCTACATTATTACTATTGCAGCAGCAGCCTGGTCATGATGATGTCTATCTGTCTGCTACATTATTACTATGACAACAGCAGCCGGGTCATGATGATGTCTATCTGTCTGCTACATTATTACTATGACAGCAGCAGCCTGGTCATGATGATGTCAATCTGTCTGCTACATTATTACTATGACAGCAGCAGCCTGGTCATGATGATGTCTATCTGTCTGCTACATTATTACTATGACAACAGCAGCCGGGTCATGATGATGTCTATCTGTCTGCTACATTATTACTATGACAGCAGCAGCCTGGTCATGATGATGTCTATCTGTCTGCTACATTATTACTTTGACAGCAGCAGCCTGGTCATGATGATGTCTGTCTGTCTGCTACATTATTACTGTGACAGCAGCAGCCTGGTCATGATGATGTCTATCTGTCTGCTACATTATTACTATGACAGCAGCAGCCTGGTCATGATGATGTCTATCTGTCTGTCTGCTACATTATTACTATGCCAGCAGCAGCCTGGTCATGATGATGTCTATCTGTCTGCTACATTATTACTATGACAGCAGCAGCCTGGTCATGATGATATCTATCTGTCTGCTACATTATTACTATGACAGCAGCAGCCTGGTCATGATGATGTCTGTCTGTCTGCTACATTATTACTATGACAGCAGCAGCCTGGTCATGATGATGTCTATCTGTCTGCTACATTATTACTATGACAGCAGCAGCCTGGTCATGATGATATCTATCTGTCTGCTACATTATTACTATGACAGCAGCAGCCTGGTCATGATGATATCCATCTGTCTGCTACATTATTACTATGACAGCAGCAGCATGGTCATGATGATGTCTATCTGTCTGCTACATTATTACTATGACAGCAGCAGCCTGGTCATGATGATGTCTATCTGTCTGCTACATTATTACTATGACAGCAGCAGCCTGGTCATGATGATGTCTATCTGTCTGCTACATTATTACTATGACAGCAGCAGCCTGGTCATGATGATGTCTGTCTGTCTGCTACATTATTACTATGACAGCAGCAGCCTGGTCATGATGATGTCTATCTGTCTGCTACATTATTACTATGATGGAAAAAGCAGCAGCCTGGTCATGATGATGTCTATCTGTCTGCTACATTATTACTGTTGCAGCAGCAGCCTGGTCATGATGATGTCTATCTGTCTGCTACATTATTACTATGACAGCAGCAGCCTGGTGATGATGATGTCCATCTGTCTGCTACATTGTTACTATGACAGCAGCAGCCTGGTCATGATGATGTCTATCTGTCTGCTACATTATTAATATGACAGCAGCAGCCTGGTCATGATGATGTCTATATGTCTGCTACATTATTACTATGATTGAACAAGCAGCAGCCTGGCCATGATGATGTCTATCTGTCTGCTACATTATTACTATGACAGCTGCAGCCTGGTCATGATGATGTCTATCTGTCTGCTACATTATTACTATGACAGCAGCAGCAGCCTGGTCATGATGATGTCTATCTGTCTGCTACATTATTACTATGACAGCAGCAGCCTGGTCATGATGATGTCTATCTGTCTGCTACATTATTACTATGACAGCAGCAGCCTGGTCATGATGATGTCTATATGTCTGCTACATTATTACTATGATTGAACAAGCAGCAGCCTGGTCATGATGATGTCTATCTGTCTGCTACATTATTACTATGACAGCAGCAGCCTGGTCATGATGATGTCTATCTGTCTGCTACATTATTACTATGACAGCAGCAGCCTGGTCATGATGATGTCTATCTGTCTGCTACATTATTACTATGACAGCAGCAGCCTGGTCATGATGATGTCTGTCTGTCTGCTACATTATTACTATGACAGCAGCAGCCTGGTCATGATGATGTCTATCTGTCTGCTACATTATTACTATGACAGTAGCAGCCTGGTCATGATGATGTCTATCTGTCTGCTACATTATTACTATTGCAGCAGCAGCCTGGTCATGATGATGTCTATCTGTATGCTACATTATTACTATGATGGAACAAGCAACAGCCTGGTCATGATGATGTCTATCTGTCTGCTACATTATTACTATGACAGCAGCAGCCTGGTCATGATGATGTCTATCTGTCTGCTACATTATTACTATGACAACAGCAGCCGGGTCATGATGATGTCTATCTGTCTGCTACATTATTACTATGACAGCAGCAGCCTGGTCATGATGATGTCAATCTGTCTGCTACATTATTACAATGACAGCAGCAGCCTCGTCATGATGATGTCTATCTGTCTGCTACATTATTACTATGACAACAGCAGCCGGGTCATGATGATGTCTATCTGTCTGCTACATTATTACTATGACGGCAGCAGCCTGGTCATGATGATGTCTATCTGTCTGCTACATTATTACTTTGACAGCAGCAGCCTGGTCATGATGATGTCTGTCTGTCTGCTACATTATTACTGTGACAGCAGCAGCCTGGTCATGATGATGTCTATCTGTCTGCTACATTATTACTATGACAGCAGCAGCCTGGTCATGATGATGTCTGTCTGTCTGCTACATTATTACTATGCCAGCAGCAGCCTGGTCATGATGATGTCTATCTGTCTGCTACATTATTACTATGACAGCAGCAGCCTGGTCATGATGATATCTATCTGTCTGCTACATTATTACTATGACAGCAGCAGCCTGGTCATGATGATGTTCATCTGTCTGCTACATTATTACTATGACAGCAGCAGCCTGGCCATGATGATGTCTATCTGTCTGCTACATTATTACTATGACAGCAGCAGCCTGGTCATGATGATGTCTATCTGTCTGCTACATTATTACTATGATGGAACAAGCAACAGCCTGGTCATGATGATGTCCATCTGTCTGCTACATTGTTACTATGACAGCAGCAGCCTTGTCATGATGATGTCTATCTGTCTGCTACATTATTCATATGACAGCAGCAGCCTGGTCATGATGATGTCTATCTGTCTGCTACATTATTACTATGACAGCAGCAGCCTGGTCATGATGATGTCTATATGTCTGCTACATTATTACTATGATTGAACAAGCAGCAACCTGGCCATGATGATGTCAATCTGTCTGCTACATTATTACTATGACAGCAGCAGCCTGGTCATGATGATGTCTATCTGTCTGCTACATTATTACTATGACAGCTGCAGCCTGGTCATGATGATGTCTATCTGTCTGCTACATTATTACTATGACAGCAGCAGCCTGGTCATGATGATGTCTATCTGTCTGCTACATTATTACTATGACAGCAGCAGCCTGGTCATGATGATGTCTATCTGTCTGCTACATTATTACTATGACAGCAGCAGCCTGGCCATGATGATGTCAATCTGTCTGCTACATTATTACTATGACAGCAGCAGCCTGGTCATGATGATGTCTATCTGTCTGCTACATTATTACTATGACAGCAGCAGCCTGGTCATGATGATGTCTATCTGTCTGCTACATTATTACTATGATGGAACAAGCAACAGCCTGGTCATGATGATGTCCATCTGTCTGCTACATTGTTACTATGACAGCAGCAGCCTTGTCATGATGATGTCTATCTGTCTGCTACATTATTCATATGACAGCAGCAGCCTGGTCATAATGATGTCTATCTGTCTGCTACATTATTACTATGACAGCAGCAGCCTGGTCATGATGATGTCTATCTGTCTGCTACATTATTACTATGACAGCAGCAGCCTGGTCATGATGATGTCTATCTGTCTGCTACATTATTACTATGACAGCAGCAGCCTGGTCATGATGATGTCTATATGTCTGCTACATTATTACTATGATTGAACAAGCAGCAGCCTGGCCATGATGATGTCAATCTGTCTGCTACATTATTACTATGACAGCAGCAGCCTGGTCATGATGATGTCTATCTGTCTGCTACATTATTACTATGACAGCAGCAGCCTGGTCATGATGATGTCTATCTGTCTGCTACATTATTACTATGACAGCAGCAGCCTGGTCATGATGATGTCTATCTGTCTGCTACATTATTACTATGACAGCAGCAGCCTGGTCATGATGATGTCTATCTGTCTGCTACATTATTACTATGACAGCAGCAGCCTGGTCATGATGATGTCTATCTGTCTGCTACATTATTACTATGACAGCAGCAGCCTGGTCATGATGATGTCTATCTGTCTGCTACATTATTACTATGACAGCAGCAGCCTGGTCATGATGATGTCTATCTGTCTGCTACATTATTACTATGACAGCAGCAGCCTGGTCATGATGATGTCTATCTGTCTGCTACATTATTACTATGATGGAACAAGCAGCAGCCTGGTCATGATGATGTCTATCTGTCTGCTACATTATTACTATGACAGCAGCAGCCTGGTCATGATGATGTCTCTCTGTCTGCTACATTATTACTATGATGGAACAAGTGCTTGTTTCTCTGCAGGTTTTAAAGTGGTGTTAGTCTCCCGACTGGGCCCCTAGATTGTCCCATAGGGCCCTGGTCAAAAGCAGTGAACTATATAGTGAACAGGGTGCCTTTCAGGACACACTTTAGTCTCCTGTTGCGTCTCCTGACTCTCTGTCTGTGACAAAGGTGACTTTGACTCACGTACAGATGTTTTTCTGATTGGATGGATTGTGGCACACCAGAAGCCATTTTGTCTAATGGATTCTAATTTGTTTACTGAAGACAAGAGTACTTGTAAAAAATTATGATTGTGCCTGAATTAGATTAGACATTTTACTGGATGTTTTGAACTATTCCCATTTCTCTCAAGGAATGGCCTTGTACTTTGATGTTCCATTGCTTCACCAAGTTTTTGTTAAACCAAACCTCATCAGACCCTCAAACTCCCAGTAGTATAAAGACTTCCTCTCTTCCCTGTCACAGCTTCTATCTGCTCTGATACAAGTCATGTTATAGTCTACTGATACAGGTAATAATATAGTCTACTGATACAGGTAATATTATAGATACAGGTAATAATATAGTCTACTGATACGGGTAATAATATAGTCTACTGATACGGGTAATAATATAGTCTAATGATACAGGTAATAATATAGTCTACTGATACAGGTAATAATATAGTCTACTGATACAGGTAATAACATAGTCTACTGATACAGGTAATAATATAGTCTACTGATACAGGTAATAATATAGTCTACTGATACAGGTAATAATATAGTCTACTGATACAGGTAATAATATAGTCTACTGATACAGGTAATAATATAGTCTACTGATACAGGTAATAATATAGTCTACTGATACAGGTAATATCATAGATACAGGTAATAATATAGATGTCACGATCGTCTTGACTTTGTAGCGAGGACCAAAACGCAGCGTGTGAGACATACATTCTTCTTTTATTTGAGAAGAGCAACGAACGAAACGAAACAACAAACTGACGACCGTGAAGCTATATAAACAGAAATGGTGCTGACACTGACCACTACACACTGACATAGACAATTCCCCACAAACAGCTAAAGCCTATGGCTGCCTTAAACATGGCTCCCAATCAGAGACAACAATAACCAGCTGTCTCTAATTGAGAACCAATTCAGACAACCATAGACTTTCCTAGACACCTACACTGAACACTAAACCATCTACTCTACTAAACCCCCTAAACCAAACAACACCCTAGACAATACAAAAAACACATACTTCACCATGTCACACCCTGACCTAACTAAAATAATAATGAAAACAAAGATAACTAAGGCCAGGGTGTGACAATAGATACAGGTAATATTATAGATACAGGTAATAATATAGATACAGGTAATAATATAGTCTACTGATACAGGTACTATTATAGATACAGGTAATGTTATAGTCTACTGATACAGGTAATAATATAGATACAGGTAATAATATAGTCTACTGATACAGGTAATAATATAGTCTACTGATACAGGTAATATTATAGTCTACTGATACAGGTAATATAGTAGATACAGCTAATTTTATAGCCTTATTTTGCGTTGAACCAAAACAGAGTATCTGTGGTGGTATTGGATTGGATTCCTCAGAGCTCCAGTGGACTGTTAGTTTCCTGTTCCTCAGAGGGTGATAGATAGCACAGCCAATAGGAGGCTTTATTAGAGGAGATTACTCAACACATGGCACTGTTCAGCACTTTCTCTCTGTGTGTGTGTGTGTTTGTGTGTGTGCGTGCGTGCGCGCGCGTGCGTGCGTGTGTGTGTGGGTGTGTGTGTGTGTATGTGTGTGTGTGTGTGTAGGTGTGTGTGTGTGTGTGTGTGTGTGTGTGTGTGTGTGTGTGTGTGTGTGTGTGTGTGTGTGTGTGTGTGTGTGTGTGCGTGCGTGCGTGCGTGCGTGCGTGCGTGCGTGCGTGCGCGTCACAGCGCGCTGAACGGTAGACCAGGATAAAGGAAACATTCTCCTGTATTCCCCTGGTTACCAGGCCTCTGCTTGTAAAGTAGAAGAGTAACGGTAGACCAGGATAAAGGAAACATTCTCCTGTATTCCCCTGGTTACCAGGCCTCTGCTTGTAAAGTAGAAGAGTAACGGTAGACCAGGATAAAGGAAACATTCTCCTGTATTCCCCTGGTTACCAGGCCTCTGCTTGTAAAGTAGAAGAGTTATTTAGGGACGTAATGCCAGCTGGTGTTCTCAATACGGCCCCGTTCACCCCTGTCAAAGTGCCCTTCAATTCCACCCAGAAAGCTATGACGGAGTTCAACCTTTTCTTTAAGTATTCAGCTTTCTTTTTTAAGTTAATTTTAAAGTTTTACTGTTTGATCTAGAGGTTAGTTGAGGTTACTCAAAACGACTGCACTATACAGGGGATAGGGTGCATGTGGAATGATCACAGAGACTTCTGATCGATGCTAACCCAGTGATGCTAACCCAGTGATGCTAACCCAGTGATGCTAACCCAGTGATGCTAACCCCGTGATGCTAACCCAGTGATGCTAACCCAGTGATGCTAACCCAGTGATGCTAACCCAGTGATGCTAACCCCGTGATGCTAACCCCGTGATGCTAACCCCGTGATGCTAACCCCGTGATGCTAACCCCGTGATGCTAACCCCGTGATGCTAACCCAGTGATGCTAACCCAGCGATGCTAACCCCGTGATGCTAACCCCGTGATGCTAACCCCGTGATGCTAACCCAGCGATGCTAACCCAGCGATGCTAACCCAGCGATGCTAACCCAGCGATGCTAACCCAGTGATGCTAACCCAGTCTGCTAATTGCAGACAGTTCCATCACTGACCTCGGGGTTAATACAGAACCCCCTATTACATTCATTACCTTTAGTTGCAATAGATTCACAACAACAGAATGCGTTGCACCTCAAATGGCACCCTATTCCCTACGTAATATAGTGCACTACTTTTAACCGGGGGCCCATAGGTATCTGGTCAAAAGGAGTGCGCTGTATTGTACATAGGGTGCCATTTAGGACACACCCACTGACTTCCTTCTCTTCCCTCTAATCAAGAGGACGTGAGAGGACCACAGGACTTCTCGTCCCTCTAATCAAGAGGACGTGAGAGGACCACAGGACTTCTCGTCCCTCTAATCAAGAGGACGTGAGAGGACCACAGGACTTCTCTTCTCTCTAATCAAGAGGACGTGAGAGGACCACAGGACTTCTCTTCCCTCTAATCAAGAGGACGTGAGAGGACCACAGGACTTCTCTTCTCTCTAATCAAGAGGACGTGAGAGGACCACAGGACTTCTCTTCCCTCTAATCAAGAGGACATGAGAGGACCACAGGACTTCTCTTCTCTCTAATCAAGAGGACATGAGAGGACCACAGGACTTCTCTTCTCTCTAATCAAGAGGACATGAGAGGACCACAGGACTTCTCGACCCTCTAATCAAGAGGATGTGAGAGGACCACAGGACTTCTCGTCCCTCTAATCAAGAGGACATGAGAGGACAACAGGACTTCTCGTCCCTCTAATCAAGAGGACGTGAGAGGACCACAGGACTTCTCGTCCCTCTAATCAAGAGGACATGAGAGGACCACAGGACTTCTCTTCCCTCTAATCAAGAGGACATGAGAGGACCACAGGACTTCTCGTCCCTCTAATCAAGAGGACATGAGAGGACCACAGGACTTCTCTTCCCTCTAATCAAGAGGACATGAGAGGACCACAGGACTTCTCGTCCCTCTAACCAAGAGGACATGAGAGGACCACAGGCTTTACAGTCTCTGTACTATCCTGTCCCGAGAGACAGACCAGATCTGTCTGAGGCAATCCATGGAAGACAAGTTCAGACTGTGGTGTGTGTGTGTGTGTGTGTGTGTGTGTGTGTGTGTGTGTGTGTGTGTGTGTGTGTGTGTGTGTGTGTGTGTGTGTGTGTGTGTGTCATCCAGGTCACTCACCTCTATTACTGGTCAAAGGGTTTCAATTATTGCTTCCTGGTTGGTTAAAAAGATTTGGAGGGAGAGGAGAAGACATCTCCTTTAACCAACCAGGAAGCAATAATTGAAAGAGAGAGAGGGGAATAGAGAGAGAGGGGAATAGAGAGAGAGGGGAATAGAGAGAGAGGGGAATAGAGAGAGAGGGGAAGAGAGAGAGAGGGGAAGAGAGAGAGAGGGGAAGAGAGAGAGAGGGGAAGAGAGAGAGAGGGGAAGAGAGAGAGAAGGGAAGAGAGAGAGAGGGGAAGAGAGAGAGAGACGCTCAACATGTTTTTTAGAATGAGATAAACACTAAAACTCAATCAGAATATAATTTTCTTTAATTTAGCGCCTCAAATTAAGACATTTTGACTCTCGCTAGCAAGTTACACAGCCAAAACCTAACCAGCAGGCTAACAAGCTAGACAGAAACATTTAACTAGAACAAACCTAGCAAGGGGAGAGGGTAAATCAAAAAGGAGCACGGACTCTAACGTTAAACATATCTTCTGGTTTAACTTTGTGTGCAGATTTTTCACTATTTCTTCTGGTTTTGAAGCTAAATTAGCGCTAGCTAGCTAAACAGCAGCGGACAAACAAACATGGTTGTCATGGCAACAGTGCAGCAGGACAGAGAAACAGCAGTAGTAGCAGAGCCCACAGGCACCATGTCCTCCCTCCACCTCAGCGCTGAATCCATTCTCTACCCTGCAGAGGCCAAAAATAACACAACGAGGAAAGCTTTTGAACAGAAACTACCAAAGGAGAGGCCAGAAACCTTTATCGCAGACCTTTACAAGAACTGTGATTTGAGTAATCTCATCTTTCTCACTGACCAGCAAAACGCATGGCGGGCAGCAGTCTGCTCTCACTACCATGGCTGGATGGGGTGTCTCCTGACCCCTCCTGTCTCAGCCTCCAGTATTTATGGTGCAGTAGTTTATGTGTCAGGGGGCTAGTTATATCTGTGTCTGTTATATCTGGAGTATTTCTCCTGTCTTATCCAGTGTTCTGTGTGAATTTAAGTATGCTTTCTCTAATTCTCTCTTTCTCTCTTTCTTTCTCTCTCTCGGAGGACCTGAGCCCTAGGACCATACCTCAGGACTACCTGGCCTGATGACTCCTTGCTGTCCCCAGTCCACCTGGCCGTGCTGCTGCTCCAGTTTCAACTGTTCTGCCAGCGGCTATGGAACCCTGACCTGTTCACCGGAAGTGATACCTGTCCCAGACCTGCTGTTTTCAACTCTCTAGAGACAGCAGGAGCAGTAGGGATACTCTGAATAATCAGCTATGAAAAGCCAACTGACATGTACTCCTGAGGTGCTGACTTGTTGCACCCTCGACAACCACTGTGATTATTATTATTTGACCATGCTGGTCATTTATTTGAACATCTTGGCCATGTTCTGTTACAATCTCCACCCGGCACAGCCAGAAGAGGACTGGCCACCCCTCATAGCCTGGTTCCTCTCTAGGTTTCTTCCTAGGTTCTGGCCTTTCTAGGGAGTTTTTCCTAGCCACCGTGCTTCTACACCTGCATTGCTTGCTGTTTGGGGTTTTAGGCTGGGTTTCTGTACAGCACTTTGAGATATCAGCTGATGTAAGAAGGGCTTTATGAATACATTTGATTTGATTTTTGATTTGATGGCTGCCATGAGGGATGAGTTCACCAAACTGGAGGGGAGGTGGTCCTGCTGAGGGAGAGTGTGAGCAAACAGCAACCAGACAACCACACCTTAAAGGAGCTCCTAACCAAGGTGTTAACAGCAACCAGACACCTTAGAGGAGCTCCTAACCAAGGTGTTAACATCAACCAGACATCCTCACCTTAGAGGGGCTCCTAACCAAGGTGTTAACAGCAACCAGACACCTTAGAGGGGCTCCTAACCAAGGTGTTAACAGCAACCAGACACCTTAGAGGAGCTCCTAACCAAGGTGTTAACAGCAACCAGACACCTTAGAGGAGCTCCTAACCAAGGTGTTAACAGCAACCAGACACCTTAGAGGGGCTCCTAACCAAGGTGTTAACAGCAACCAGACATCCTCACCTTAGAGGAGCTCCTAACCAAGGTGTTAACAGCAACCAGACACCTTAGAGGAGCTCCTAACCAAGGTGTTAACAGCAACCAGACATCCTCACCTTAGAGGGGCTCCTAACCAAGGTGTTAACAGCCACCAGACACCTTAGAGGAGCTCCTAACCAAGGTGTTAACAGCAACCAGACACCCCCACCTTAGAGGAGCTCCTAACCAAGGTGTTAACAGCCACCAGACACCTTAGAGGGGCTCCTAACCAAGGTGTTAACAGCAACCAGACACCTTAGAGGAGCTCCTAACCAAGGTGTTAACAGCAACCAGACACCTTAGAGGAGCTCCTAACCAAGGTGTTAACAGCAACCAGACACCTTAGAGGATCTCCTAACCAAGGTGTTAACAGCAACCAGACACCTTAGAGGAGCTCCTAACCAAGGTGTTAACAGCAACCAGACACCTTAGAGGGGCTCCTAACCAAGGTGTTAACAGCAACCAGACACCTTAGAGGAGCTCCTAACCAAGGTGTTAACAGCAACCAGACATCCTCACCTTAGAGGAGCTCCTAACCAAGGTGTTAACAGTAACCAGACACCTTAGAGGAGCTCCTAACCAAGGTGTTAACAGCCACCAGACACCTTAGAGGAGCTCCTAACCAAGGTGTTAACAGCAACCAGACACCTTAGAGGGGCTCCTAACCAAGGTGTTAACAGCCACCAGACACCTTAGAGGAGCTCCTAACCAAGGTGTTAACAGCAACCAGACATCCTCACCTCAGAGGGGCTCCTAACCAAGGTGTTAACAGCAACCAGACACCTTAGAGGAGCTCCTAACCAAGGTGTTAACAGCAACCAGACACCTTAGAGGGGCTCCTAACCAAGGTGTTAACAGCAATCAGACACCTTAGAGGAGCTCCTAACCAAGGTGTTAACAGCAACCAGACATCCTCACCTTAGAGGAGCTCCTAACCAAGGTGTTAACAGCAACCAGACACCTTAGAGGAGCTCCTAACCAAGGTGTTAACAGTAACCAGACACCTTAGAGGGGCTCCTAACCAAGGTGTTAACAGCAACCAGACATCCTCACCTTAGAGGAGCTCCTAACCAAGGTGTTAACAGCAACCAGACACCTTAGAGGGGCTCCTAACCAAGGTGTTAACAGCAACCAGACACCTTAGAGGAGCTCCTAACCAAGGTGTTAACAGCAACCAGACATCCTCACCTTAGAGGAGCTCCTAACCAAGGTGTTAACAGCAACCAGACACCTTAGAGGATCTCCTAACCAAGGTGTTAACAGCAACCAGACATCCTCACCTTAGAGGGGCTCCTAACCAAGGTGTTAACAGCAACCAGACACCTTAGAGGAGCTCCTAACCAAGGTGTTAACAGCAACCAGACACCTTAGAGGAGCTCCTAACCAAGGTGTTAACAGCAACCAGACACCTTAGAGGGGCTCCTAACCAAGGTGTTAGCAGCAACCAGACACCTTAGAGGGGCTCCTAACCAAGGTGTTAACAGCAACCAGACACCTTAGAGGAGCTCCTAACCAAGGTGTTAACAGCAACCAGACATCCTCACCTTAGAGGAGCTCCTAACCAAGGTGTTAACAGTAACCAGACACCTTAGAGGAGCTCCTAACCAAGGTGTTAACAGCAACCAGACACCTTAGAGGAGCTCCTAACGAAGGTGTTAACAGCAACCAGACATCCTCACCTTAGAGGGGCTCCTAACCAAGGTGTTAACAGCAACCAGACACCTTAGAGGAGCTCCTAACCAAGGTGTTAACAGCAACCAGACACCTTAGAGGAGCTCCTAACCAAGGTGTTAACAGCAACCAGACACCTTAGAGGGGCTCCTAACCAAGGTGTTAGCAGCAACCAGACACCTTAGAGGGGCTCCTAACCAAGGTGTTAACAGCAACCGGACACCTTAGAGGAGCTCCTAACCAAGGTGTTAACAGCAACCAGACATCCTCACCTTAGAGGAGCTCCTAACCAAGGTGTTAACAGTAACCAGACACCTTAGAGGAGCTCCTAACCAAGGTGTTAACAGCAATCAGACACCTCACCTTAGAGGAGCTCCTAACCAAGGTGTTAACAGCAACCAGACACCTTAGAGGAACTCCTAACCAAGGTGTAAACAGCAACCAGACACCTTAGAGGGGCTCCTAACCAAGGTGTTAACAGCAACCAGACACCTTAGAGGAACTCCTAACCAAGGTGTTAACAGCAACCAGACAACCAGACACCTTAGAGGAGCTCCTAACCAAGGTGTTAACAGCAACCAGACATCTTAGAGGAGCTCCTAACCAAGGTGTTAACAGCAACCAGACACCTTAGAGGAGCTCCTAACCAAGGTGTTAACAGCAACCAGACACCTTAGAGGGGCTCCTAACCAAGGTGTTAACAGCAATCAGACACCTTAGAGGAGCTCCTAACCAAGGTGTTAACAGCAACCAGACATCCTCACCTTAGAGGAGCTCCTAACCAAGGTGTTAACAGCAACCAGACACCTTAGAGGAGCTCCTAACCAAGGTGTTAACAGTAACCAGACACCTTAGAGGGGCTCCTAACCAAGGTGTTAACAGCAACCAGACATCCTCACCTTAGAGGAGCTCCTAACCAAGGTGTTAACAGCAACCAGACACCTTAGAGGGGCTCCTAACCAAGGTGTTAACAGCAACCAGACACCTTAGAGGAGCTCCTAACCAAGGTGTTAACAGCAACCAGACATCCTCACCTTAGAGGAGCTCCTAACCAAGGTGTTAACAGCAACCAGACACCTTAGAGGATCTCCTAACCAAGGTGTTAACAGCAACCAGACATCCTCACCTTAGAGGGGCTCCTAACCAAGGTGTTAACAGCAACCAGACACCTTAGAGGAGCTCCTAACCAAGGTGTTAACAGCAACCAGACACCTTAGAGGAGCTCCTAACCAAGGTGTTAACAGCAACCAGACACCTTAGAGGGGCTCCTAACCAAGGTGTTAGCAGCAACCAGACACCTTATAGGGGCTCCTAACCAAGGTGTTAACAGCAACCAGACACCTTAGAGGAGCTCCTAACCAAGGTGTTAACAGCAACCAGACATCCTCACCTTAGAGGAGCTCCTAACCAAGGTGTTAACAGTAACCAGACACCTTAGAGGAGCTCCTAACCAAGGTGTTAACAGCAACCAGACACCTTAGAGGAGCTCCTAACGAAGGTGTTAACAGCAACCAGACATCCTCACCTTAGAGGGGCTCCTAACCAAGGTGTTAACAGCAACCAGACACCTTAGAGGAGCTCCTAACCAAGGTGTTAACAGCAACCAGACACCTTAGAGGAGCTCCTAACCAAGGTGTTAACAGCAACCAGACACCTTAGAGGGGCTCCTAACCAAGGTGTTAGCAGCAACCAGACACCTTAGAGGGGCTCCTAACCAAGGTGTTAACAGCAACCGGACACCTTAGAGGAGCTCCTAACCAAGGTGTTAACAGCAACCAGACATCCTCACCTTAGAGGAGCTCCTAACCAAGGTGTTAACAGTAACCAGACACCTTAGAGGAGCTCCTAACCAAGGTGTTAACAGCAACCAGACACCTCACCTTAGAGGAGCTCCTAACCAAGGTGTTAACAGCAACCAGACACCTTAGAGGAACTCCTAACCAAGGTGTAAACAGCAACCAGACACCTTAGAGGGGCTCCTAACCAAGGTGTTAACAGCAACCAGACACCTTAGAGGAACTCCTAACCAAGGTGTTAACAGCAACCAGACAACCAGACACCTTAGAGGAGCTCCTAACCAAGGTGTTAACAGCAACCAGACATCTTAGAGGAGCTCCTAACCAAGGTGTTAACAGCAACCAGACACCTTAGAGGAGCTCCTAACCAAGGTGTTAACAGCAACCAGACATCCTCACCTTAGAGGGGCTCCTAACCAAGGTGTTAACAGCAACCAGACACCTTAGAGGAGCTCCTAACCAAGGTGTTAACAGTAACCAGACATCCTCACCTTAGAGGAGCTCCTAACCAAGGTGTTAACAGCAACCAGACACCTTAGAGGAGCTCCTAACCAAGGTGTTAACAGCAACCAGACACCTTAGAGGGGCTCCTAACCAAGGTGTTAACAGCAACCAGACACCTTAGAGGGGCTCCTAACCAAGGTGTTAACAGCAACCAGACACCTTAGAGGAGCTCCTAACCAAGGTGTTAACAGCAACCAGACATCCTCACCTTAGAGGAGCTCCTAACCAAGGTGTTAACATCAACCAGACACCTTAGAGGAACTCCTAACCAAGGTGTTAACAGCAACCAGACATCCTCACCTTAGAGGAGCTCCTAACCAAGGTGTTAACAGCAACCAGACACCTTAGAGGAGCTCCTAACCAAGGTGTTAACAGCAACCAGACATCCTCACCTTAGAGGATCTCCTAACCAAGGTGTTAGCAGCAACCAGACACCTTAGAGGGGCTCCTAACCAAGGTGTTAACAGCAACCAGACACCTTAGAGGAGCTCCTAACCAAGGTGTTAACAGCAACCAGACACCTTAGAGGGGCTCCTAACCAAGGTGTTAACAGCAACCAGACACCTTAGAGGGGCTCCTAACCAAGGTGTTAACAGCAACCAGACACCTTAGAGGAGCTCCTAACCAAGGTGTTAACAGCAACCAGACACCTTAGAGGAGCTCCTAACCAAGGTGTTAACAGCAACCAGACAACCACACCTTAGAGGTGCTCCTAACAAAGATGTTAATAGCAACCAGACACCTTAGAGGATCTCCTAACCAAGGTGTTAACAGCAACCAGACACCTTAGAGGAGCTCCTAACCAAGGTGTTAACAGCAACTAGACACCTTAGAGGGGCTCCTAACCAAGGTGGTAACAGCAACCAGACACCTTAGAGGAGCTCCTAACCAAGGTGTTAACAGCAACCAGACATCCTCACCTTAGAGGAGCTCCTAACCAAGGTGTTAACAGCAACCAGACATCCTCACCTTAGAGGAGCTCCTAACCAAGGTGTTAACAGCAACCAGACACCTTAGAGGAGCTCCTAACCAAGGTGTTAACAGCAACCAGACACCTTAGAGGGGCTCCTAACCAAGGTGTTAACAGCAACCAGTCACCTTAGAGGAGCTCCTAACCAAGGTGTTAACAGCAACCAGACACCTTGGAGGAGCTCCTAACCAAGGTGTTCACAGCAACCAGACACCTTAGAGGAGCTCCTAACCAAGGTGTTAACATCAACCAGACACCTTAGAGGAGCTCCTAACCAAGGTGTTAACAGCAACCAGACACCTTAGAGGAGCTCCTAACCAAGGTGTTAACAGCAACCAGACATCCTCACCTTAGAGGGGCTCCTAACCAAGGTGTTAACAGCAACCAGACACCTTAGAGGAGCTCCTAACCAAGGTGTTAACAGTAACCAGACACCTTAGAGGGGCTCCTAACCAAGGTGTTAACAGCCACCAGACATCCTCACCTTAGAGGAGCTCCTAACCAAGGTGTTAACAGCCACCAGACATCCTCACCTTAGAGGGGCTCCTAACCAAGGTGTTAACAGCCACCAGACATCCTCACCTTAGAGGAGCTCCTAACCAAGGTGTTAACAGCAACCAGACACCTTAGAGGAGCTCCTAACCAAGGTGTTAACAGCCACCAGACATCCTCACCTTAGAGGGGCTCCTAACCAAGGTGTTAACAGCAACCAGACATCCTCACCTTAGAGGAGCTCCTAACCAAGGTGTTAACAGCAACCAGACACCTTAGAGGAGCTCCTAACCAAGGTGTTAACAGCAACCAGACACCTTAGAGGAGCTCCTAACCAAGGTGTTAACAGCAACCAGACATCCTCACCTTAGAGGAGCTCCTAACCAATGTGTTAACAGCAACCAGACACCTTAGAGGAGCTCCTAACCAAGGTGTTAACAGCAACCAGACATCCTCACCTTAGAGGAGCTCCTAACCAAGGTGTTAACAGCAACCAGACACCTTAGAGGAGCTCCTAACCAAGGTGTTAACAGCAACCAGACACCATAGAGGATCTCCTAACCAAGGTGTTAACAGCAACCAGACACCTCACCTTAGAGGAGCTCCTAACCAAGGTGTTAACAGCAACCAGACATCCTCACCTTAGAGGAGCTCCTAACCAAGGTGTTAACAGCAACCAGACACCTTAGAGGGGCTCCTAACCAAGGTGTTAACAGCAACCAGACACCTTAGAGGAGCTCCTAACCAAGGTGTTAACAGCAACCAGACACCTTAGAGGGGCTCCTAACCAAGGTGTTAACAGTAACCAGACACCTTAGAGGATCTCCTAACCAAGGTGTTAACAGCAACCAGACACCTTAGAGGATCTCCTAACCAAGGTGTTAACAGCAACCAGACACCTTAGAGGAGCTCCTAACCAAGGTGTTAACAGCAACCAGACACCTTAGAGGAGCTCCTAACCAAGGTGTTAACAGCCACCAGACACCTTAGAGGATCTCCTAACCAAGGTGTTAACAGCAACCAGACACCTTAGAGGATCTCCTAACCAAGGTGTTAACAGCAAGCAGACACCTTAGAGGAGCTCCTAACCAAGGTGTTAACAGCAACCAGACATCCTCACCTTAGAGGAGCTCCTAACCAAGGTGTTAACAGCAACCAGACATCCACACCTTAGAGGAGCTCCTAACCAAGGTGTTAACAGCAACCAGACACCTTAGAGGAGCTCCTAACCAAGGTGTTAACAGCAACCAGACATCCTCACCTTAGAGGAGCTCCTAACCAAGGTGTTAACAGCAACCAGACACCTTAGAGGAGCTCCTAACCAAGGTGTTAACAGCAACCAGACACCTTAGAGGAGCTCCTAACCAAGGTGTTAATAGCAACCAGACACCTTAGAGGAGCTCCTAACCAAGGTGTTAACAGCAACCAGACACCTTAGAGGGGCTCCTAACCAAGGTGTTAACAGCAACCAGGCACCTTAGTGGGGCTCCTAACCAAGGTGTTAACAGCCACCAGACACCTTAGAAGGGCTCCTAACCAAGGTGTTAACAGCAACCAGACACCTTAGAGGAGCTCCTAACCAAGGTGTTAACAGCAACCAGACACCTTAGAGGAGCTCCTAACCAAGGTGTTAACAGCAACCAGACACCTTAGAGGAGCTCCTAACCAAGGTGTTAACAGCAACCAGACACCTTAGAGGATCTCCTAACCAAGGTGTTAACAGCAACCAGACACCTTAGAGGAGCTCCTAACCAAGGTGTTAACAGCCACCAGACACCTTAGAGGAGCTCCTAACCAAGGTGTTAACAGCAACCAGACACCTTAGAGGATCTCCTAACCAAGGTGTTAACAGCAACCAGACACCTTAGAGGAGCTCCTAACCAAGGTGTTAACAGCAACCAGACACCTTAGAGGAGCTCCTAACCAAGGTGTTAACAGCAACCAGACACCTTAGAGGGGCTCCTAACCAAGGTGTTAACAGCAACCAGACACCTTAGAGGAGCTCCTAACCAAGGTGTTAACAGCAACCAGACACCTTAGAGGAGCTCCTAACCAAGGTGTTAACAGCCACCAGACACCTTAGAGGAGCTCCTAACCAAGGTGTTAACAGCCACCAGACACCCTAGAGGGGCTCCTAACCAAGGTGTTAACAGCAACCAGACACCTTAGAGGAGCTCCTAACCAAGGTGTTAACAGCAACCAGACACCTTAGAGGAGCTCCTAACCAAGGTGTTAACAGCAACCAGACACCTTAGAGGAGCTCCTAACCAAGGTGTTAACAGCAACCAGACACCTTAGAGGAGCTCCTAACCAAGGTGTTAACAGCCACCAGACACCCTAGAGGGGCTCCTAACAAAGGTGTTAACAGCCACCAGACATCCACACCTTAGAGGGGCTCCTAACCAAGGTGTTAACAGCAACCAGACACCTTAGACGAACTCCTAACCAAGGTTAGCCTCCCTCCCTCCCTCCCTCCTTCCCCTCCCTCCCTCCCCTCCCTCATCCCCCCCTCCTTCCCCTCCCTCCTTTGCCTCCCTCCCTCCCTCCTTAGCCTCCCTCCCTCCTTAGCCTCCCTCTCTCCTTCCCCTCCCTCCCCCACTCCCCCCCTCCTTCCCCTCCCTCCCTCCTTAGCCTCCATCCCTCCAAAAAAATACAATCTCTCCTGGACAACGTTTTAGCCTTTAACATTCTCCTACAGCAATGAAGGTGTACATTTGTCAGTTTGGAACATAAACTTTATATTTGACAAATTAGTCTCCTTGGCTAATTTAAAAGAAGCATAAGAGCAAACCAAAAATAACAGATAAGGAGAAATGGTTTGATAATGATTGGAGAAATCTAAGAAAGTCATTGATTAATACATCTAATCAAAAACACAGACAACAAAAATATACGACTTCAATATGGGAGAAACACTGAAGCCATACAAACGCACCCTAAGAACAGAAAAAAGGAACAGCACATTAGAAATCAGCTGGATGGAATTGAGGAATCCATAGAATCAAACCACTTCTGGGAGAATCGGAATAAATTAAACGAATTCTCATCAGGAGGGATTGGCTCTCCAACATGGGGATATGTGGAGAAATCACTTTGCAAACCTCAACAGCAATATAACAAAGAGCCTAGAACAAAAATACTTTCAAGAACAATTACAAATCCTTGAATCAGCAGTCTAAGACTATCAGAATCCTGTGGATACCCCAATTACAGAACAATAATTATTGGGAAAACTATGCACTCTCCAACCCAAAAAGGCCTGTGGTGCTGATGGTATTTTAAATGATATGATGAAATATACAGACCACAAATTAAAATTGGCTATACTCAACATTATCCTCAATGAAGGCATTTTCCCCGATATTTGGAACCAAGGATTAATCACACCAATCTATAAAAATGGAAACAAATTTGACCCAAATATTTACAGAGGAATTTACGTTAACAGCGACTTGGAACATTTTCTCTGCAGTATTATAAATAGCAGATCACACCATTTCCTTGATGAACACAACGTCCTGAGCAGAAGCCAGATTGGATTTTTTTAACAAACTACTGCACAACACACCACATTTACACCCTCCACACTCTAATTGACAAACAAGTAAACCACAACAAAGGCACAATCAACTCGTGTTCTGTAGACTTCAACAAAGCATTTGATTCAATTTGGCACAAAGGTATTTTTTCCTAAACTAATAGAAAGTGATATTGGAGGGAAAACACATGATGTTATTAAATCAATGTACATGTAACGTCTTTCCTCTTCTTCTGACGAGGAGTAAGAGATATCGGATCAATTTGCAGCGTGGTAAGTGTCCATTTTAATAGGTAAAACTGAACACTACAAAAATACAAAATAACAAAGTGAAAGTACAAATGAAAATCGAAACAGTCCCGTATGGTGCAAACACAGACACAGGAAACAACCACAAAACACAATAGAAAACAGGCTACCTAAATATGGCTCCCAATCAGAGACAACGACTGACACCTGCCTCTGATTGGGAACCATACTAGGCCCAACACATAGAAATATAACATACAGAACAAAACATAGAAAAACAACATAGAATGCCCACCCCAACTCACGCCCTGACCAAACTAAAATAAAGACATAAAAAAAGGAACTAAGGTCAGAACGTGACAGTACACGAAAAACAAATGTGCGGTTAAAATTGGCAACAAGCAAACAGACTTCTTCTCTCAGGGACGGGGAGTGAAACAGGGCTGCCCATTAAGTCCAACATTATTTAACATCTACATTAATGAATTGGCAAAAACATTAGAAGAATCGGCAGCACCTGGTATCACCCTACACAACACTGAAATCAAGTGTCTGCTGTAGACAGATGACCTGGTGCTGCTGTCTCCCACTAAGGAGGGTCTGCTGTAGACAGATGACCTGGTGCTACTGTCTCCCACTAAAGAGGGTCTGCTGTAGACAGATGACCTGGTGCTACTGTCTCCCACTAAGGAGGGTCTGCTGTAGACAGATGACCTGGTGCTGCTGTCTCCTACTAAGGAGGGTCTGCTGTCTCCCACTAAGGAGGGTCTGCTGTCTCCCACTAAGGAGGGTCTGCTGTAGACAAATGACCTGGTGCTGCTGTCTCCCACTAAGGAGGGTCTGCTGTACGCAGATGACCTGGTGCTGCTGTCTCCCACTAAGGAGGGTCTGCTGTAGACAGATGACCTGGTGCTGCTGTCTCCCACTAAGGAGGGTCTGCTGTAGACAGATGACCTGGTGCTGCTGTCTCCCACTAAGGAGGGTCTGCTGTAGACAGATGACCTGGTGCTACTGTCTCCCACTAAGGAGGGTCTGCTGTAGACAGATGACCTGGTGCTACTGTCTCCCACTAAGGAGGGTCTGCTGTAGACAGATGACCTGGTGCTGCTGTCTCCTACTAAGGAGGGTCTGCTGTCTCCCACTAAGGAGGGTCTGCTGTCTCCCACTAAGGAGGGTCTGCTGTACACAGATGACCTGGTGCTGCTGTCTCCCACTAAGGAGGGTCTGCTGTCTCCCACTAAGGAGGGTCTGCTGTAGACAGATGACCTGGTGCTGCTGTCTCCCACTAAGGAGGGTCTGCTGTAGACAGATGACCTGGTGCTGCTGTCTCCCACTAAGGAGGGTCTGCTGTAGACAGATGACCTGGTGCTGCTGTCTCCCACTAAGGAGGGTCTGCTGTACGCAGATGACCTGGTGCTGCTGTCTCCCACTAAGGAGGGTCTGCTGTACACAGATGACCTGGTGCTGCTGAGTTACAGCAGCACCTAGATCATCTGCCCCGGGTTCTGTCAGACCTGGGCTCTGACCGTTAACCACAGGTTCTGTCAGACCTGGGCTCTGACCGTTAATCACAGGTTCTGTCAGACCTGGGCTCTGACCGTTAACCACAGGTTCTGTCAGACCTGGGCTCGGACCGTTAATCTAAAAACAAAAACAAATATAATAATATTTCAAAAAAGGTCAGGAAATCAGGATGATGAAAATAAATTATATTTGGACACAGTTCTATTAGAACACACCAGACACACCAGCAACACTGGTAGCTTCCACAGGGCTGTGAATGAGCTGAGAAACAAAGCAAGAAGAACATATTATGATATTAAAAGGAACATCAAAATCAAAATTCTAATTAGAATCCGGCTCAATATGTTCCAATCAGTTCTAGAACTAATTGCTCTATATGGCAGTGAAGTATGGGGTCCACCGTCTAATAAGGAATTTACCAAATGTGACAAACATCCAATTCATATACTGCATGCTGAGTTTTGCAAGACTGTATTGCAAGTGCAAAGAAAAACTCAAAATAACTCATGTAGAGCAGAAATGGGCCAAAACCCCCTCCTTCTTTTTAACAGAAAAAAATAGCCATTAAATTTTACGACCATCAAATAACATATTAGTTGATGTAATTTGTACATGTAGGTCGAGGTAAAGTGACTATGAATTGATAATAAACAGCAAGTAGCAGCAGTGTGAAAACAAATGGAGGGGATCATTGTAAATTGTCCAGTGGTTTAATTGATAAATTGTTCAGCATTCTTATGTCTTGGGGGTAGAAGCTGATAAGGAGCCTTTTGGTCCCAGACTTGGCTCTCCGGTACCGTTTGCCGTGCGGTAGCAGAGAAAACAGTCTATGACTTGGGTGACTGGAGTCTCTGGCAATTTTATGGGCTTTCCTCTGACACCGCCTGGTATAGAGGTCCTGGATGGCAGGAAGCTTGGCCCCAGTGATGTACTGGGCCGTACACACTACCCTCTGTAGCGCCTTACGGTCAGATCCCGAGCAGTTGCCATACCAGGCGGTGATGCAACCGGTCAGGATGCTCTCGACGGTGCAGCTGTAGAACTTTTTGAGGATCTGAGGACCCATGCCAAATCTTTTCAGTCTCCTGAGGGGGAAAAGGTTTTGTCGTGTCCTCTTCACGACTGTCTTGGTGTGTTTGGACCATGTTAGTTTGTTGGTGATGTGGACACCAAGGACCTTGAAACTCTCATCCTGCTCCACTACAGCCCGGTTGATGTTAATGGGGGCGTGCTCGGCCTGCCTTTTCCTGTCGTCCACGATCAGCTCCTTTGTCTTGATCACGTTGAGGTAGAGGTTGTTATTCTGGCACCACACTGCCAGGTCTCTGACCACCTCCCTATAGGCTGTCTCATCGTTGTCGGTGATCAGGCATACCACTGTTGTGTTGTCACCAAACTTAATGATGGTGTTGGAGTCGTGTTTGACCACTCAGTCGTAGGTGAACAGGGAGTACTGGAGGGGTCTAAGTACACACCCCTGAGGGGCCCCAGTGTTGAGGTTCAGCGTGGCAGTTGTGTCTCTTGTGTCTGTGTGTGTTTGTGTGTGTCTGTGTGTGTGAGTGTGTCTATGTGTGTCTGTGTGTGTGAGTGTGTCTATGTGTGTGTGGGTGTGCCTGTGTGTGTCTGTGTGTCTGTGTGTCTGTGTTTGTGTGTGTGTGTGTGTGTGTGTGTGTGTGTGTGTGTGTGTGTGTGTGTGTGTGTGTGTGTGTGTGTGTGTGTGTGTGTGTGTGTGTGTGTGTGTGTTATAGTGTGTCTCATAGTTTCCTTTAGAAATTCAACATATTATGGATGAACGTCTATTTTTGACAAATTCCTAATATTGAGTTCCCCCCCCCCCCCCTTTCCCCTCAGAACAGCCTCAATTCATCGGGGCATGGACTCTACCCAGCTACATTATACCATTACCACGTTGCTCCAGGCCTGTTCTGATTCGTTATCCAGCTAGCCTATACCATGACCACGTTGCTCCAGGCCTGTTCTGATTCGTTATCCAGCTAGCCTATACCATTACCACGTTGCTCCAGGCCTGTTCTGATTCATTACCCAGCTACCCTATACCATTACCACGTTGCTACAGGCCTGTTCTGATTCGTTATCCAGCTAGCCTATACCATTACCACGTTGCTCCAGGCCTGTTCTGATTCATTACCCAGCTACCCTATACCATTACCACATTGCTACAGTCCTGTTCTGATTCATTACCCAGCTAGCCTATACCATTACCACGTTGCTCCAGGCCTGTTCTGATTCATTACCTAACTACCTTGTACCATTACCACGTTGCTCCAGGCCTGTTCTGATTCATTACCCAGCTACCCTATACCATTACCACGTTGCTCCAGGCCTGTTCTGATTCGTTACCCAGCTAGCCTATACCATTACCACGTTGCTCCAGGCCTGTTCTGATTCGTTATCCAGCTAGCCTATACCATTACCACGTTGCTCCAGGCCTGTTCTGATTCATTACCCAGCTACCCTATACCATTACCACGTTGCTACAGGCCTGTTCTGATTCGTTATCCAGCTAGCCTATACCATTACCACGTTGCTCCAGGCCTGTTCTGATTCATTACCCAGCTACCCTATACCATTACCACATTGCTACAGTCCTGTTCTGATTCATTACCCAGCTAGCCTATACCATTACCACGTTGCTCCAGGCCTGTTCTGATTCATTACCTAACTACCTTGTACCATTACCACGTTGCTCCAGGCCTGTTCTGATTCATTACCCAGCTACCCTATACCATTACCACGTTGCTCCAGGCCTGTTCTGATTCGTTACCCAGCTAGCCTATACCATTACCACGTTGCTCCAGGCCTGTTCTGATTCGTTACCCAGCTAGCCTATACCATTACCACGTTGCTCCAGGCCTGTTCTGATTCATTACCCAGCTACCCTATACCATGACCACGTTGCTCCAGGCCTGTTCTGATTCATTACCCAGCTACCCTATACCATCACCACGTTGCTCCAGGCCTGTTATGATTCATTACCCAGCTACCCTATACCATTACCACGTTGCTCCAGGCCTGTTCTGATTCATTACCTAGCTACCTTGTACCATTACCACGTTGCTCCAGGCCTGTTCTGATTCATTACCCAGCTACCCTATACCATTACCACGTTGCTCCAGGCCTGTTCTGATTCGTTACCCAGCTACCCTATACCATTACCATGTTGCTCCAGGCCTGTTCATTACCCAGCTACCCTATACCATTACCACGTTGCTCCAGGCCTGTTCTGATTCGTTACCCAGCTACCTTATACCATTACCACGTTGCTCCATGCCTGTTCTGATTCATTACCCAGCTACCCTATACCATTACCACGTTGCTCCAGGCCTGTTCTGATTCATTACCCAGCTACCCTATACCATTACCACGTTGCTCCAGGCCTGTTCTGATTCATTACCCAGCTACCCTATACCATTACCACGTTGCTACAGGCCTGTTCTGATTCATTACCCAGCTACCCTGTACCATTACCACGTTGCTACAGGCCTGTTCATTACCCAGCTACATTATACCATTACCACGTTGCTCCAGGCCTGTTCTGATTCATTACCCAGCTAACCTATACCATTACCACGTTGCTCCAGGCCTGTTCAGATTCATTACCCAGCTAGCCTATACCATTACCACGTTGCTCCAGGCCTGTTCTGATTAATTACCCAGCTACCCTATACCATTACCACGTTGCTCCAGGCCTGTTCAGATTCATTACCCATCTAGCCTATACCATTACCATGTTGCTCCAGGCCTGTTCTGATTCATTACCCAGCTACCCTATACCATTACCATGTTGCTCCAGGCCTGTTCTGATTCATTACCCAGCTACCCTATACCATTACCACGTTGCTCCAGGCCTGTTCTGATTCATTACCCAGCTACCCTGTACCATTACCACGTTGCTCCAGGCCTGTTCTGATTCATTACCCAGCTAACCTATACCATTACCATGTTGCTCCAGGCCTGTTCAGATTCATTACCCAGCTACCCTATACCATTACCACGTTGCTCCAGGCCTGTTCTGATTAATTACCCAGCTACCCTATACCATTACCACGTTGCTCCAGGCCTGTTCAGATTCATTACCCAGCTAGCCTATACCATTACCATGTTGCTCCAGGCCTGTTCTGATTCATTACCCAGCTACCCTATACCATTACCATGTTGCTCCAGGCCTGTTCTGATTCATTACCCAGCTACCCTATACCATTACCACGTTGCTCCAGGCCTGTTCTGATTCATTACCCAGCTACCCTGTACCATTACCACGTTGCTCCAGGCCTGTTCTGATTCATTACCCAGCTACCCTGTACCATTACCACGTTGCTCCAGGCCTGTTCTGATTCATTACCCAGCTAACCTATACCATTACCATGTTGCTCCAGGCCTGTTCTGATTCATTACCCAGCTACCCTATACCATTACCACGTTGCTCCAGGCCTGTTCTGATCCATTACCCAGCTACCCTGTACCATAACCACGTTGCTCCAGGCCCATTACCCAGCTACCCTATACCATTACCACGTTGCTCCAGGCCTGTTCTGATTCGTTACCCAGCTAGCCTATACCATTACCACGTTGCTCCAGGCCTGTTCTGATTCATTACCCAGCTACCCTATACCATTACCACGTTGCTCCAGGCCTGTTCTGATTCATTACCCAGCTACCCTATACCATTACCACGTTGCTCCATGCCTGTTCTGATTCATTACTCAGCTAGCCTATACTCCTGGCTAACTGCTATACTGATCCTGGTAGAACACCTTAAAGACCAATAGAGATTGTATTAATAAAGAGTTATAGCAGCTATATCACTCTGTTGCTCAGGGGCATTATGGGAAATGCATCCATATGTGTTGAAGCTTCAGGGGTGAATCGTTGTGCCGTAGCATTCTACTATAACTCGATCAGTATAGGACATTATCCTCATGCATTTATCCTTAGATTGTCCTCCTGGTTTTACCTGAAGGGGTGTTGGATTTACAATCAGTGGAACATGTAGATGTCTTCAAGTATCTATTCTGTTATTTGTTTTATAAGGATGTTCTTAAAGGCAGGATTTCTTGACTTCCTGCTCCTCTGTCTGAAAGGAGCAGCTTGTAGATACAACAACACGTTCTCTCTCTCCTAGCTGACCTCAAGGGAGACGCACACCACGGACAATAGTTTAACTAGCACCGTGTGTGTGTGTGTGTGTGTGTGTGTGTGTGTGTGTGTGTGTGTGTGTGTGTGTGTGTGTGTGTGTGTGTGTGTGTGTGTGTGTGTGTGTGTGTGTGTGTGTGTGTGTGTGTGTGTGTGTGTGTGTGTGTGTGTGTGTGTGTGTGTGTGTCTTATTGATAACAAATAGCATAAGAATGAATTCACATTGTCCCTAAAGCCGTTCACTGTATGTTGATGTCTTAAAGGTCCAACACAGCTGTTTTTATGTTAATATCAAATCATTTTTGGGTAACAATTAATTAAGTAACTTACTGTGATTGTTTTCAATTAAAAATGTTTAAAAAAACATGTATTTTTTTTAAAAGACCTTTTTAGCAAAGAGAAATTTCTCAAGCAATCATTTTGCAAGGACTCTCTGGCAGGGGTAATCGTTCAGGACTATCTGGCAGGGGTAATCGTTCAGGACTCTCTGGCAGGGGTAATCGTTCAGGACTATCTGGCAGGGGTAATCGTTCAGGACTATCTGGCAGGGGTAATCGTTCAGGACTATCTGGCAGGGGTAATCGTTCAGGACTCTCTGGCAGGGGTAATCGTTCAGGACTCTCTGGCAGGGGTAATCGTTCAGGACTATCTGGCAGGGGTAATCGTTCAGGACTCTCTGGCAGGGGTAATCGTTCAGGACTCTCTGGCAGGGGTAATCGTTCAGGACTATCTGGCAGAGGTAATCGTTCACGACTCTCTGGCAGGGGTAATCGTTCAGGACTCTCTGGCAGGGGTAATCGTTCAGGACTATCTGGCAGGGTTAATCGTTCAGGACTATCTGGCAGGGGTAATCGTTCAGGACTATCTGGCAGGGGTAATAGTTCAGGACTATCTGGCAGGGGTAATCGTTCAGGACTATCTGGCAGGGGTAATCGTTCAGGACTATCTGGCAGGGGTAATCGTTCAGGACTCTCTGGCAGGGGTAATCGTTCAGGACTCTCTGGCAGGGGTAATCGTTCAGGACTCTCTGGCAGGGGTAATCGTTCAGGACTATCTGGCAGGGGTAATCGTTCAGGACTATCTGGCAGGGGTAATCGTTCAGGACTATCTGGCAGGGGTAATCGTTCGGGACTAACTGGCAGTGGTAATCGTTCAGGACTATCTGGCAGGGGTAATCGTTCGGGACTATCTGGCAGGGGTAATCGTTCAGGACTATCTGGCAGGGGTAATCGTTCAGGACTATCTGGCAGGGGTAATCGTTCAGGACTCTCTGGCAGGGGTAATCGTTCAGGACTCTCTGGCAGGGGTAATCGTTCAGGACTCTCTGGCAGGGGTAATCGTTCAGGACTATCTGGCAGGGGTAATCGTTCAGGACTATCTGGCAGGGGTAATCGTTCAGGACTATCTGGCAGGGGTAATCGTTCGGGACTAACTGGCAGTGGTAATCGTTCAGGACTATCTGGCAGGGGTAATCGTTCGGGACAGAATCACATTCTCTTTAGTTCCCTTCCACTGTTCCAGCAAAATAAAGTTCTGAACCGGTTTGAACCCCAAAAACGACTGGTTTATATCACACCTTTTATCCCTTTTTAAACCTCTGAAATGTATTTATTTTACATTTAGCTCAACAATAAATGACTTCCCCAAATGTGGATTTTTTTATTTAACTTTATTTAACTAGGCAAGTCAGTTAACAACAAATTCTTATTTTCAATGACGGCCTTGGAACAGTGGGTTAACTGCCTTGTTCAGGGGCAGAACGACAGATTTGTACCTTGTCAGCTCGGGGATTTGAACTTGCAACCTTTTGATTACTAGTTCGGTGAGTGAGGAGACAGCGAGAGAGGGTGAAGGATGAGACTTTGCTTGAAGCGCTGGGTATCTTGTTATGACACGCTATCTGAATAGCGATCTGAATTTACCCACAGAATTACACCTACGAAGGAACGGCTTTCATGAAGTAACTATGAATGTCTTTTAAATTTTGTTGGACCTGGAAAAAAAATGCCTGGAACATAAAAAATAACTTAATTCATCGATTCCTTTTAAAATAACAGTTCTGTTCTGGAACAGTATTAGATCACGTTCGTTCCGGGTTCTGATTCTGTTTTGTGTCTTTCTAGTTTTCTGGTTCTGTACCCTAAAACGGTTCCAACCACTGCTGTCTGTGATTGGTCTGAGCGGGGAGGGGAAATGAACTGTTATTTACAGAGAGGTTTGGAACACTTTCTATTATCAACTAGTTTACCACCTTGTGATGTCACTAGGCAGGCCAACATTCCATCCCGCTAAAACAATACTGTAGTGGCTTACTGGGTCACTACTACACAGTACTGTAGTAATGTCCTTTGAGTGTGTCCTATCTGATGTAGTACTGTGTGTGTGCATCCTAAATGGCACCCTATTACCTATATTGTACAATACTACTTTGACAGAGAGCACCCTGCTGTTCCAGGCTTCTCTGTGGAGATGACAGAGAGATCCCCTGCTGTTCCAGAAGCTTCTCTGTGGAGATGACAGAGAGATCCCCTGCTGTTCCAGAAGCTTCTCTGTGGAGATGACAGAGAGATCCCCCTGCTGTTCCAGGCTTCTCTGTGGAGATGACAGAGAGATCCCCTGCTGTTCCAGACTTCTCTGTGGAGATGACAGAGAGATCCCCCTGCTGTTCCAGGCTTCTCTGTGGAGATGACAGAGAGATCCCCTGCTGTTCCAGGCTTCTCTGTGGAGATGACAGAGAGATCCCCCTGCTGTTCCAGGCTTCTCTGTGGAGATGACAGAGAGATCCCCTGCTGTTCCAGACTTCTCTGTGGAGATGACAGAGAGATCCCCTGCTGTTCCAGACTTATCTGTGGAGATGACAGAGAGATCCCCGTGCTGTTCCAGGCTTCTCTGTGAAGATGACAGAGAGATCCCCTGCTGTTCCAGGCGTCTCTGTGGAGATGACAGAGAGATCCCCTGCTGTTCCAGACTTCTCTGTGGAGATGACAGAGAGATCCCCCTGCTGTTCCAGGCTTCTCTGTGGAGATGACAGAGAGATCCCCTGCTGTTCCAGAAGCTTCTCTGTGGAGATGACAGAGAGATCCCCTGCTGTTCCAGACTTCTCTGTGGAAATGACAGAGAGGTCCCCCTGCTGTTCCAGGCTTCTCTGTGGAGATGACAGAGAGCACCCCTGCTGTTCCAGAAGCTTCTCTGGAAACACTGAGCTAGAGAGACTGTGTGTGTTCATAATGTAGAAGTCAATGAGATTATTCAGGGCTTGGGAGTCACACTATAAAGTCAACCAATTAGACTCAAACTGTTACCGATAACCGCAACTGAACTGATGTAAAGACACTGCAGTGGTTGTCCCCGGCTCCTGTCCATATGCTGTACAATCCAGTGTATAGTCGACCAATAGCCTGGCCTGATGGAGGTCTTGGCTGTATAGATGTGCCTCAACAGAAATGGACCTGGAGTTGGAGTGGGAGACATCTGGTTCTCGCGGTCCGTTGGGACCTGATCTAAAAGTCTGATATAAATCCTGTGGCAGGGTGCCTCTCCTTTGGTCTCTGAGTCTTGGATGCTCTTAGTGAGGAGGAGGTTGAGGAGGGGGAGGAGGGGGAGGGGGAGGAGGTGGAGGTGGAGGAGGGGTGAGGAGGAGGAGGAGGTTGAGGAGGGGGAGGAGGAGGTTGAAGAGGTGTGAGGAGAAGGAGGTTGAGGAGGGGGAGGAGGGGGAAGAGGGGGAGGTGGAGGAAGAGGTTGAAGGAATAAATGGAATGTTGGGACTGACTAAAGGCTGTATCCATGGTGACAGAAGGTCGTTCTCTCTCTGTCTCCATCCATCGCCGGCACCAATCAATCAGTTACTGTCAGAGCCGGTCTGAACGGAACAGGTAAGAAGAAAGAGATCGATTTACATGAATCTTCTCCTGAGATTTCGTTTTATGCACAGTTAATGGACACTGAAAGATGACTGGAATCTGTGTGGGTAGCTGGACAGGTAGGATGACTGGCAGTAGGTGGTCACGGGTCAGGTGACAGAGACTGAGGCAGGAATTACTTCCACCACAAAGTGGCAATTCAATATGAAGTCATTTAGGTGAAATAAAAAAAATACAAAAAATAAATGATCATAACCATTCATCATAATCATGAGAATGATAACACAAATAAAACGATCATTTATCATTTATTCAATCTCTAATCTCAATCAGTTTGATATCAGGATTAATCAATTCAGCTAATAATAATTACGTTTCATATTTCATCCTTCCAGGTTTGTCTTCATATCTACGTGTAATTTCATTACATTTTAAACAGATATCAAATGGCATAATTGTCCTGTGATGATCTGTAGGGCCGTGATCATTGGCCGTTTATTTAAGACAATAGGTCTGAAGCGTGCGCTCCAAGCCGCGCTGCGCGGTAACAACGATAAACAATAACTGATGGCCCGCTCTCCCGATCGCAACAGATAGTTCAAATGAAAGAGAACCGATTCGGTGAATTTACGTTGATTCGTGGACGCACAGAATGTCTCGATTAGACGGAGTTGGGGAAGAGAAATCAGCGAGGTCTGGAGGTGGCGATTTCCTCCTTTTAATGAGTTGAGATCTGTCGGACATTTCCACCGGACCTAATTAATAAGAATTTGAAAACAAACCCAATTTTGATCACCTCCCATCTCTCTGGGTGAAATACCACAGTGTTCCATCACAGCAGCAAGATGTGTGACCTGTTGCCACAAGAAAAGGGCAACCAGTGAAAAACAAACACCATTGTAAATACAACCCATATTTATGTTTATTTATTTTCCCTTTTGTACTTTCATTTTTTGTACATCGTTATAACACTGTATATAGACATAATATTACATTTGTAATGTCTTTATTCTTTTGGAACACTTGTGAGTGTAATGTTTACTGTTCATTTTTATTGTTTATTTCACTTTTGTTTATCATCTACTTCACTTGCATTGGCAATGTTAACATATGTTTCCCATGCCAATAAAGCTCTTAAACTGAAATGAATTGAATTGAGAGAGACATGTAAGAGAGAGAGAGAGAAAATACAGTTGAAGTCGGAAGTTTACATACACTTAGGTTGGAGTCATTAAAACTAGTTTTTCAACCACTCCACAAATTTCTTGTTAACAAACTATAGTTTTGGAAAGTTGGTTAGGACATCTACTAAAATGACTTGTGCATGACACAAGTCATTTTTCCAACAATTGTTTGCAGACAGATTATTTCACTTATAATTCACTTTATCACAATTCCAGTGGGACAGAAGGTTACATACACTAAGTTGACTGTGCCTTTAAACAGCCTGGAAAATTCCAGAAAATTATGTCATGGCTTTAGAAGCTTCTGTACCTGTGGCTGTATTTCAAGGACTACCTTCAAACAGTGCCTCTTTGCTTGATACACTCTCTCTCTCTCTCTCTCTCTCATACACTCTCTCTCTCTCTCTCTCTCTCTCTCTCTCTCTCTCTCTCTCTCAACATGCTCTAGAGTGTATATCCCCTGGTAAACAAAGCTGGTGGCTTGTTTAAAGTCCATATGCCTAGAGAGAGATCAGAGAGCAGAAATTCTGTTTTACATTCTGACCCTTTATAAAGGCATCGGAGCTCTTTCTTATATCAGTGCTATTGAATACATCATACTGAACATGCTCTGGAGTTTATATCCCTGTTATACAAAAAAATGTCATGACAAGGACAGGAACATCACTTGTTAATGTTATTGTAATTAATGTTCATGTTTGACCCAAAGCAATTTGAAGACTGGATGTAAATATCAAATCCAATTTGTATTTGTCACATGCGCCGAATACAACAGGTGTAGACCTCACAGTGAAATGCTGACTGACCAGCCCTTAACCAACAGGTGTAGACCTCACAGTGAAATGCTGACTGACCAGCCCTTAACCAACAGGTGTAGACCTCACAGTGAAATGCTGACTGACCAGCCCTTAACCAACAGGTGTAGACCTCACAGTGAAATGCTTACTGACAAGCCCTTAACCAACAGGTGTAGACCTTAACCAACAGGTGTAGACCACACAGTGAAATGCAGACTGACAAGCCCTTAACCAACAGGTGTAGACCTCACAGTGAAATGCAGACTGACAAGCCCTTAACCAACAGGTGTAGACCTCACAGTGAAATACTGACTGAGCAGCCATTAACCAACAATGCAGTTTTAAGTAAAATAAGTATTAAGAAAGTATTTACTAAAATAAACTGATGTAAAAAAAAATAATAAGAAAAAATAGAAAAATAACAAATAATTAAGGTGCAACAATAACATAACAGTAGAGAGACTATATACAGGGGGTTCCGGTACAGAGTCAAAGTTCGGGGGCACCGGTTAGTCGAGATAATTGAGGTAATATGTACAGTACCAATCAAAAGTTTGAACACACCTACTCATTCAACTGATTGGCTCAAATGCATTAAGAAGGAAAGAAATTACACAAATTAAGTTTTAACAAGTCACACCTGTTGATTGAAAATGCATTCCAGGTGACTACCTCATGAAGCTGTTTGAGAGAATTCCGAGAGTGTGCAAAGCTGTCATCAAGGAAACGAGTGGCTACTTTTGAAGAATCCCCAAAAAACAAAATATATTTTGATTTATTTAACACTTTTTTGGTTACTACATGATTTCATGTGTTATTTCATAGTTTTGATGTCTTCACTATTATTTTATAATGAAGAAAGAAAAACCCTTGAATGAGACAATGCAAATAGTCCGGGTAGACATTTGATTAGCTGTTCAGGAGTCTTATGGCTTTGGGGGTAGAAGCCTTTTGGACCTAGACTCCGGTACCACTTGTCGTGCGGTAGCAGAGAGAACAGTCTCAGACTAGGGTCGCTGGGGTTTTTGGCAATTTTTAGGGCCTTCCTCTGACACCGCCTGGTATATAACTCCTGGATGGCAGGAAGCTTGGTCCCAGTGATGTACTGGGCCATACTACCCTCTGTAGTGCTTTGCGGTCGGAGGCAGAGCAGTTGCCACACCAGGCGGTGATGCAACCCGTCAGGATGCTCTCAATGGTGCAGTTGTAGAACCTTTTGAGGATCTGAGGACCCATGACAAATCTTTTCAGTCTCCTGACGGGGAATTGGTATTGTTGCGCCCTTGTCACGTTCCTGACCTGTTTTCTGTTGTTTTGTATGTGTGTGATGGTCAGGGCGTGAGTTTTGGGTGGGCAGTCTATGTTTTCTGTTTCTATGATGGTTTTGGGTTGCCTGGTATGGCTCTTAATTAGAGGCAGGTGTTTTGCGTTTTCCTCTAATTGAGTCATATTAAGGTAGGTTGTTCTCACTGTTTGTTTGTGGGTGATTGTCGCTGTGTCTGTGTTTGTTGCACCACACGGTACTGTCTCGTCTCGGTCGTTCGGTCGTTCCTGTTTATGTGTTCCTCGTTTCATGTAAGTTCATAGTTTAGGTCTGTCTAGTTCGTTTTGTTATTTTGTTAATCATTCAAGAGTATGTTCGTGTCTGTCTTCGTCTTGCATTAAAGTCATTATGTATTCACAACCCGCTGCGCCTTGGTCTACTCACTCACCGAAAGAGAGCCGTTACAGCCCTCTTCACGACTGTCTTGGTGTGTTTGGACCATTCTAGTTTGTTGATGATGTGGACACCAAGGAAACGGAACTTCTCAACCTGCTCCACTGCAGCCCCGTCGATGAGAATGGGGGCGTGCTCGGTCCTCCTTTTCCTGTATTCCACAATTATCTCCTTTGTCTTAATTACGTTGAGGGAGAGATTGTTATTTTGGCACCACCCGACCAGGTCTCTGACCTCCTCCCTATAGGCTGTCTTGCCGTTGTCGGTGATCAGGCCAACCACTGTTGTGTCGTCGGAAAACTTAATGATGGTGTGGGAGTCGTGCCTGGCCGTGCAGTCATGAGTGGACAGGGAGTACAGGAGGGGGCTGAGCACGCACCCCTGAGGGGCCCCCGTGTTGAGGATCAGCGTGGCGGATGTGTTGTTACCTACCCTCACCACCTGGGGGCGGCCCGTCAGGAAGTCCAGGATCCAGTTGCAGAGGAAGGTGTTTAGTCCCAGGATCATTAGCTTAGTGATGACCTTTGAGGGTACTATGGTGTTGAATGCTGAGCTGTAGTCAATGAATAGCATTCTCACATAGGGGTTCCCTTTGTCCAGGTGGGAAAGGGCAGTGTGGAGTGCAGTAGAGATTGCATAATCTTTTGATCTTATGGGGTGGTGTGCAAATTGGAGTGGGTCTAGGGTTTCTGGGATAATGGTGTTGATGTGAGCCATTACCAGCTTTTCAAAGCACTTCATGGCTACGGACGTGAGTGCTATGGGTCGGTAGTCATTTAGGCAGGTTACCTTAGTGTTCTTGGGCACAGGGACTATGGTGGTCTGCTTGAAACATCTTGGTATTACAGACTCAGACAGGGAGAGATTGAATACATGCTGCACTGTTTCTATAGGTAGGACACAACCACACACAGCAACACATGCACCGTTCTGTGGTTCAATACTATACACACACCCTGCAGCCTCCTCAGGTGAACCGACCGTTCTGTTGTTCAATACTATACACACACCCTGCAGCCTCCTCAGGTGAACCAACCGTTCTGTTGTTCAATACTATACACACACCCTGCAGTCTCCTCAGGTGAACCAACCGTTCTGTTGTTCAATACTATACACACACACTGCAGCCTCCTCAGGTGATCCAACCTTTCTGTTGTTCAATACTATACACACACCCTGCAGCCTCCTCAGGGGAACCGACCGTTCTGTTGTTCAATACTATACACACACCCTGCAGCCTCCTTAGGTGAACCAACCGTTCTGTTGTTCAATACTATACACACACCCTGCAGCCTCCTCAGGTAAACCAACCGTTCTGTTGTTCAATACTACACACACACCCTGCAGCCTCCTCAGGTGAACCAACCGTTCTGTTGTTCAATACTATTCACACACCCTGCAGTCTCCTCAGGTGAACCGACCGTTCTGTTGTTCAATACTATACACACACCCTGCAGCCTCCTCAGGTGAACCAACCGTTCTGTTGTTCAATACTATACACACACCCTGCAGCCTCCTCAGGTGAACCGACCGTTCTGTTGTTCAATACTATACACACACCCTGCAGCCTCCTCAGGTGAACCGACCGTTCTGTTGTTCAATACTATACACACACCCTGCAGCCTCCTCAGGTGAACCAACCGTTCTGTTGTTCAATACTATACACACCCCCTGCAGCCTCCTCAAGTGAACCAACCGTTCTGTTGTTCAATACTATACACACACCCTGCAGCCTCCTCAGGTGAACCGACCGTTCTGTTGTTCAATACTATACACACACCCTGCAGCCTCCTCAGGTGAACCGACCGTTCTGTTGTTCAATACTATACACACACCCTGCAGCCTCCTCAGGTGAACCAACCGTTCTGTTGTTCTATACTATACACACACCCTGCAGCCTCCTCAGGTGAACCAACCGTTCTGTTGTTCTATACTATACACACACCCTGCAGCCTCCTCAGGTGAACCAACCGTTCTGTTGTTCTATACTATACACACACCCTGCAGCCTCCTCAGGTGAGACTTAATCAGGGACATGTTGAAAATGTAGAATAGCATCTGCATCATCTGACCACTTCCTTTTTGAGCGAGTCACTTGTACTTCCTGCTTGTAAGCATCAGAATGATACAGTTATGGTCAGATTTGCCAAATGGAGAGCTTTGTGTGTGGAGTAGAGGTGGTCTAGAGTTTGTTTTACCTCTGGCTGCACATGTAACATGCTGGTAGTGGGTGTAATACTCTACCACAACATATCTGGGGATGACAAGGTGGCCTGCTGTGCTGGAACGGAGTGCACGTGTGGGTTGGTAGGGAGAGAAGAAGGTCTGAGAGGTAAAGTGGGGCAAGGTGGTGAAGGTCTTTGTAGGTCAGAAGGAGGATCTTGTAACCAATGCGTTGGGAGCGAGTGGGGTTCACGGAGGAGAAGGGGTGATGTGCTGTCAAGACTTAGTATGGGTGAGGAGTCAGAGCCATTTGGAGCTTATTGAGGGACCTTCAGTTGATGACGGAGAGTAGTGAGTTGCAGTAGTCAAGACAGTAAGGGGTTAAATACATGTATGAGGGAGGACCTGACTTTGTTAATGTTGCGGAGGTGGAAGAATGAGGATTTGACAGTGTGTCTTATGTAGTGGTCAAAGGAGAGGGAGGAGTCCATGATGACGCCAAGGTTACGAACATGGAAATACAGTGGTGACGTCAATGGCGAGGGTGGAGTCCAAGATGACGTCAAGGTTACGAACATGGAGAGAGACGGAGAGACAGTGGTGTCGTCAATGGCGAGGGTGGGGTTGCCAGCTTTGGTGGATTTGGTGCCTATGAGTTCTGTTACATCCATGTTTTTATTGTAGAGAGGTAGGATTCAATGTGTGTCGGAGGTGTGTTGAGGAGGGATTTGGTGCTGAGGTAGATCTGGGTGTCAGCGGCATAGCAGTGAAATTCAAGGTTGACGTGACGGAGAATCTGACCGAGAGGGAGGATGTAGATGAGGAAGACTAAGGGACCCAGAACCGAGCCCTGGGGGACACCCCTGTATAACTGCAGCTGAGTCTGAGAATCTGACCAAGAGGGAGGATGTAGATGAGGAAGAGTAAGGGACCCAGAACAGAGCCCTGGGGGACAACCCTGTATAACTGCAGCTGAGTCTGGGGTGTGGCCATTGAGGGAGATGTAGCGGGTACGGTTTGTGAGGTACGGTTGTAGTCAGGAGAGTGAGGCAGTGCCCTCAACACCAAGGCCCTCAAGCCTGGTGAGGCGGATCTGATGCCTCACTGTCAAGAAGCGGCACTCAGGTCAAGGAGAATCAGGAAGTTGAGGGCACCAGCATCAGCAGAGGTGAGGAGGTCATTGATAACTTTGAGGAATGCAGTTTCAGTACTTTGGAGGTTGGTGGTTTGCGGCCTTGTCTCAGGATGGTAAGTTGGTGGTTGAAGATATCCCTCTAGTGGTGTGGGGGCTATACTCGGCCTTGTCTCAGGATGGTAAGTTGGTGGTTGAAGATATCTCTCTAGTGGTGTGGGGGCTATACTCGGCCTTGTCTCAGGATGGTAAGTTGGTGGTTGAAGATATCCCTCTAGTGGTGTGGGGGCTATACTCGGCCTTGTCTCAGGATGGTAAGTTGGTGGTTGAAGATATCCCTCTAGTGGTGTGGGGGCTATACTCGGCCTTGTCTCAGGATGGTAAGTTAGTGGTTGAAGATATCCCTCTAGTGGTGTGGGGGCTATACTCGGCCTTGTCTCAGGATGGTAAGTTGGTGGTTGAAGATATCCATCTAGTGGTGTGGGGGATGTGCTTTGGCAAAGTGGGAGGGGTCATATCCTGCCTGGTTGGCCCTGTCCGGGGGTATCATCGGACGGGGCCACAGTGTCTCCTGACCCCTCCTGTCTCAGCCTCCAGTATTTATGCTGCAGTAGTTTATGTGTCGGGGGGCTAGGGTCAGTCTGATATATCTGGAGTATTTCTCCTGTCTTATCCGGTGTCCTGTGTGAATTTAAGTACGCTCCCTCTAATTCTCTTTCTGTCCCTCTCCCTCCCTTCCCGGAGGACCTGAGCCCTAGGACCATGCCTCAGGACTACCTGGCCTGATGACTCCTTGCTGTCCCCAGTCCACCTGGCCGTGCTGCTGCTCCAGTTTCAACTGTTCTGCCTGCGGCTATGGAACCCTGACCTGTTCACCGGACGTGCTACCTGTCCCAGACCTGCTGTTTTCAACTCTCAAGAGACAGCAGGAGCGGTAGAGATACTGATCGGCAATGAAAAGCCAACTGACATTTACTCCTGAGGTGCTGACCTGTTGCGCCCTCGACAACTACTGTGATTATTATTATTTGACCATGCTGGTCATCTATGAACATTTGAACATCTTGGCCATGTTCTGTTATAATCTCCACTCGGCACAGCCAGAAGAGGACTGGCCACCCCTCAGAGCCTGGTTCCTCTCTAAGTGTCTTCCTAGGTTCTGGCCTTGCTAGGGAGTTTTTCCTAGCCACCGTGCTTCTACACCTGCATTGCTTGCTGTTTGGGGTTTTAGGCTAGGTTTCTGTACAGCACTTTGTGACATCGGCTGATGTAAGGAAGGCCTTTATAAATACATTTGATTGATTGATTGATTTAATATAAGTGGAAAGCTTAGCGAACAGCATGATTTGTCAGACGGCAATCAGCATGATTTTGTCAGACGGCAGCACCCAATCAGCACGAGAAGGCACTCAAATCAGCATGGGGATGTCATACTAGTACCCAATCAGCATTGGAGGGGGGTCAGACCCTTAATCAGTCTTTTGTCCGTTCTGTCCTGTTTGTCTGGCTGTAGTTTTATTGAGTTAATGAGGCTGATCACTCTCTTCACATGATTTAGTCCAGGACTTTCTAGTGGCCATTTTAATGACTTTGTGTTCTAGATTATTAAAAAAAAAAAAATCTTCTCACTTTCTCAATATGAATGATGTCACAATCTGGTTTAAAGGAGGCGATGCACCAAACGGAAGCAAAGCTTTGAGGAAGTAGTTCCTCGGGAATTAGAATCTTCACAAGGTGTTTCTGCTCCTGGGTGTTATTTTTAAGATTTGGAAAGTGCTCTACTCTCTCTTCTCTCTCCCAGCACTTGGTTGGGAAAGGCTTGGAGATGACAGATGAATTGGTGTGACGTGTGATTCCCTTCTAAAAACAAATGTGTCTGACTATTCACCTGTTTCTGGTTTAAATACAGGGAGAGAGTTTTCTGCCTATTCCAGTGGACTGTTAACTGACCCTGTGCGATTGGTCTCTAGGAGCCTGAAGTGGACTGTTAACTAACACTGTGAGATTGGTCTCTAGGAGCCTGAAGTGGACTGTTAACTGACACTGTGAGATTGGTCTCTAGGAGCCTGAAGTGGACTGTTAACTGACACTGAGAGATTGGTCTCTAGGAGCCTGAAGTGGACTGTTAACTGACGCTGTGAGATTGGTCTCTAGGAGCCTGAAGTGGACTGTTAACTGACACTGTGAGATTGGTCTCTAGGAGTCTGAAGTGGACTGTAAACTGACAATGTGAGATTGGTCTCTAGGAGCCTGAAGTGGACTGTTAACTGACACTGTGAGATTGGTCTCTAGGAGCCTGAAGTGGACTGTTAACTGACACTGAGAGATTGGTCTCTAGGAGCCTGAAGTGGACTGTAAACTGACACTGAGAGATTGGTCTCTAGGAGCCTGAAGTGGACTGTTAACTGACACTGAGATTGGTCTCTAGGAGCCTGAAGTGGACTGTTAACTGACACTGTGAGATTTGTCTCTAGGAGCCTGAAGTGGACTGTTAACTGACACTGTGAGATTGGTCTCTAGGAGCCTGAAGTGGACTGTTAACTAACACTGTGAGATTGGTCTCTAGGAGCCTGAAGTGGACTGTTAACTGACACTGTGAGATTGGTCTCTAGGAGTCTGAAGTGGACTGTAAACTGACACTGTGAGATTGGTCTCTAGGAGCCTGAAGTGGACTGTTAACTGACACTGTGAGATTGGTCTCTAGGAGCCTGAAGTGGACTGTTAACTGACACTGAGAGATTGGTCTCTAGGAGCCTGAAGTGGACTGTTAACTGACACTGTGAGATTGGTCTCTAGGAGCCTGAAGTGGACAGTTAACTGACACTGTGAGTTTGGTCTCTAGGAGCCTGAAATGGACTGTTAACTGACACTGTGAGATTGGTCTCTAGTGGCCTGAAGTGGACTGTTAACTGACACTGTGAGATTGGTCTCTAGAAACCTGAAGTGGACTGTTAACTGACACTGAGATATTGGTCTCTAGGAGCCTGAAGTGGACTGTTAACTGACGCTGTGAGATTGGTCTCTAGGAGCCTGAAGTGGACTGTTAACTGACACTGTGAGATTGGTCTCTAGGAGTCTGAAGTGGACTGTAAACTGACAATGTGAGATTGGTCTCTAGGAGCCTGAAGTGGACTGTTAACTGCCACTGTGAGATTGGTCTCTAGGAGCCTGAAGTGGACTGTTAACTGACACTGAGAGATTGGTCTCTAGGAGCCTGAAGTGGACTGTTAACTGACACTGAGAGATTGGTCTCTAGGAGCCTGAAGTGGACTGTTAACTGACACTGAGATTGGTCTCTAGGAGCCTGAAGTGGACTGTTAACTGACACTGTGAGATTTGTCTCTAGGAGCCTGAAGTGGACTGTTAACTGACACTGTGAGATTGGTCTCTAGGAGCCTGAAGTGGACTGTTAACTAACACTGTGAGATTGGTCTCTAGGAGCCTGAAGTGGACTGTTAACTGACACTGTGAGATTGGTCTCTAGGAGTCTGAAGTGGACTGTAAACTGACACTGTGAGATTGGTCTCTAGGAGCCTGAAGTGGACTGTTAACTGACACTGTGAGATTGGTCTCTAGGAGCCTGAAGTGGACTGTTAACTGACACTGAGAGATTGGTCTCTAGTAGCCTGAAGTGGACTGTTAACTGACACTGAGAGATTGGTCTCTAGGAGCCTGAAGTGGACTGTTAACTGACACTGTGAGATTGGTCTCTAGGAGCCTGAAGTGGACTGTTAACTGACACTGTGAGATTTGTCTCTAGGAGCCTGAAGTGGACTGTTAACTGACACTGTGAGATTGGTCTCTAGGAGCCTGAAGTGGACTGTTAACTAACACTGTGAGATTGGTCTCTAGGAGCCTGAAGTGGACTGTTAACTGACACTGTGAGATTGGTCTCTAGGAGTCTGAAGTGGACAGTTAACTGACACTGTGAGTTTGGTCTCTAGGAGCCTGAAATGGACTGTTAACTGACACTGTGAGATTGGTCTCTAGGAGCCTGAAGTGGACTGTTAACTAACACTGTGAGATTGGTCTCTAGGAGCCTGAAGTGGACTGTTAACTGACACTGTGAGATTGGTCTCTAGGAGTCTGAAGTGGACTGTAAACTGACACTGTGAGATTGGTCTCTAGGAGCCTGAAGTGGACTGTTAACTGACACTGTGAGATTGGTCTCTAGGAGCCTGAAGTGGACTGTTAACTGACACTGAGAGATTGGTCTCTAGTAGCCTGAAGTGGACTGTTAACTGACACTGAGAGATTGGTCTCTAGGAGCCTGAAGTGGACTGTTAACTGACACTGTGAGATTGGTCTCTAGGAGCCTGAAGTGGACTGTTAACTGACACTGTGAGATTTGTCTCTAGGAGCCTGAAGTGGACTGTTAACTGACACTGTGAGATTGGTCTCTAGGAGCCTGAAGTGGACTGTTAACTAACACTGTGAGATTGGTCTCTAGGAGCCTGAAGTGGACTGTTAACTGACACTGTGAGATTGGTCTCTAGGAGTCTGAAGTGGACAGTTAACTGACACTGTGAGTTTGGTCTCTAGGAGCCTGAAATGGACTGTTAACTGACACTGTGAGATTGGTCTCTAGTGGCCTGAAGTGGACTGTTAACTGACACTGTGAGATTGGTCTCTAGAAACCTGAAGTGGACTGTTAACTGACACTGTGAGATTGGTCTCTAGTGGCCTGAAGTGGACTGTTAACTGACACTGTGAGATTTGTCTCTAGGAGTCTGAAGTGGACTGTTAACTAACACTGAGAGATTGGTCTCTAGGAGCCTGAAGTGGACTGTTAACTGACCCAGTGAGATTGGTCTCTAGTGGCCTGAAGTGGACTGTTACCTGACACTGTGAGATTGGTCTCTAGGAGACTGAAGTGGACTGTTAACTAACACTGAGAGATTGGTCTCTAGTGGCCTGAAGTGGACTGTAAACTGACCCTGTGAGATTGGTCTCTAGGAGCCTGACGTGGACTGTAAACTGACCCTGTGAGATTGGTCTCTAGGAGCCTGAAGTGGACTGTTAACTGACACTGAGATTGGTCTCTAGGAGCCTGAAGTGGACTGTTAACTGACACTATGAGATTGGTCTCTAGGAGCCTGAAGTGGACTGTTAACTGACACTATGAGATTGGTCTCTAGGAGCCTGAAGTGGACTGTTAACTGACACTGAGATTGGTCTCTAGGAGCCTGAAGTGGACTGTTAACTGACACTGTGAGATTGGTCTCTAGGAGCATGAAGTGGACTGTAAACTGACACTGAGAGATTGGTCTCTAGGAGCCTGAAGTGGACTGTAAACTAACACTGTGAGATTGGTCTCTAGGAGCATGAAGTGGACTGTTAACTGACACTGTGAGATTGGTCTCTAGGAGCCTGAAGTGGACTGTTAACAGACACTGTGAGATTGGTCTCTAGGAGCCTGAAGTGGACTGTTAACTGACACTGTGAGATTGGTCTCTAGGAGCCTGAAGTGGACTGTTAACTGACACTATGAGATTGGTCTCTAGGAGCCTGAAGTGGACTGTTAACTGACACTGTGAGATTGGTCTCTAGGAGCCTGAAGTGGACTGTTAACTGACACTATGAGATTGGTCTCTAGGAGCCTGAAGTGGACTGTTAACTGACACTTTGAGATTGGTCTCTAGGAGCCTGAAGTGGACTGTTAACTGACACTGTGAGATTGGTCTCTAGGAGCCTGAAGTGGACTGTTAACTGACACTATGAGATTGGTCTCTAGGAGCCTGAAGTGGACTGTTAACTGACACTGTGAGATTGGTCTCTAGGAGCCTGAAGTGGACTGTTAACTGACACTATGAGATTGGTCTCTAGGAGCCTGAAGTGGACTGTTAACTGACACTTTGAGATTGGTCTCTAGGAGCCTGAAGTGGACTGTTAACTGACACTATGAGATTGGTCTCTAGGAGCCTGAAGTGGACTGTTAACTGACACTATGAGATTGGTCTCTAGGAGCCTGAAGTGGACTGTTAACTGACACTTTGAGATTGGTCTCTAGGAGCCTGAAGTGGACTGTTAACTGACACTATGAGATTGGTCTCTAGGAGCCTGAAGTGGACTGTTAACTGACACTTTGAGATTGGTCTCTAGGAGCCTGAAGTGGACTGTTAACTGACACTATGAGATTGGTCTCTAGGAGCCTGAAGTGGACTGTTAACTGACACTGTGAGATTTGTCTCTAGGAGTCTGAAGTGGACTGTTAACTAACACTGAGAGATTGGTCTCTAGGAGCCTGAAGTGGACTGTAAACTGACCCAGTGAGATTGGTCTCTAGTGGCCTGAAGTGGACTGTTACCTGACACTGTGAGATTGGTCTCTAGGAGACTGAAGTGGACTGTTAACTAACACTGAGAGATTGGTCTCTAGGAGCCTGAAGTGGACCGTTAACTGACACTGTGAGATTGGTCTCTAGGAGTCTGAAGTGGACTGTTAACTGACACTGAGAGATTGGTCTCTAGTGGCCTGAAGTGGACTGTAAACTGACCCTGTGAGATTGGTCTCTAGGAGCCTGACGTGGACTGTAAACTGACCCTGTGAGATTGGTCTCTAGGAGCCTGAAGTGGACTGTTAACTGACACTGAGATTGGTCTCTAGGAGCCTGAAGTGGACTGTTAACTGACACTATGAGATTGGTCTCTAGGAGCCTGAAGTGGACTGTTAACTGACACTATGAGATTGGTCTCTAGGAGCCTGAAGTGGACTGTTAACTGACACTGAGATTGGTCTCTAGGAGCCTGAAGTGGACTGTTAACTGACACTGTGAGATTGGTCTCTAGGAGCATGAAGTGGACTGTAAACTGACACTGAGAGATTGGTCTCTAGGAGCCTGAAGTGGACTGTAAACTAACACTGTGAGATTGGTCTCTAGGAGCATGAAGTGGACTGTTAACTGACACTGTGAGATTGGTCTCTAGGAGCCTGAAGTGGACTGTTAACAGACACTGTGAGATTGGTCTCTAGGAGCCTGAAGTGGACTGTTAACTGACACTGTGAGATTGGTCTCTAGGAGCCTGAAGTGGACTGTTAACTGACACTATGAGATTGGTCTCTAGGAGCCTGAAGTGGACTGTTAACTGACACTGTGAGATTGGTCTCTAGGAGCCTGAAGTGGACTGTTAACTGACACTATGAGATTGGTCTCTAGGAGCCTGAAGTGGACTGTTAACTGACACTTTGAGATTGGTCTCTAGGAGCCTGAAGTGGACTGTTAACTGACACTATGAGATTGGTCTCTAGGAGCCTGAAGTGGACTGTTAACTGACACTATGAGATTGGTCTCTAGGAGCCTGAAGTGGACTGTTAACTGACACTGTGAGATTGGTCTCTAGGAGCCTGAAGTGGACTGTAAACTGACACTGTGAGATTGGTCTCTTGGACCCTGAAGTGGACTGTAAACTGACAGCCAACAATCTTCAATACTGTCATTCTCTATCAACGCGCCTCTATCACAGCCTTTTCTCTCTACTAGCATGAAAACAGCTACACTTGGAGGTTAACTTTTCCATCACATCTCCATGTCACACTGAAAGAGAGGGTTTTTAGAAGGTTGGACTGTTAAAGTAAGATGTTAACGGTGAGACGGTGAAAGTGGTGAATGATTGAGATGAATCAGATTGGAACTGTTCTCGACACGTAACATTCTCCCAGTCCGTCTCCTGACATTCGGTACCTCTCCCGGCCTTTACACCAGCGTGCACTGTATCGTAATGGACCGATCACATCCTGGTCCCTCTCTGGGGGTGAAGGGTCCTGTTGTAATGATGCAGGTTTCCTGACCTTCTGTCGTCTTCTGGGATTATTTTTTGTGGCCATGGTGTGAGTGGACTGTTACCCTGCATCTCTCTTCAGAAAGCCTGATAAGAACAGGCCTGAGGCCAGTCGGTCAGAGCTAGCCTGGTGGTTCTGGTGCTAAGAACAGGCCTGGGGTCAGTCAGTCAGAGCTAGCCTGGTGGACCTGGTGATAAGAACAGGCCTGGGGTAAGTCAGTCAGAGCTAGCCTGGTAGTCCTGGTGATAAGAACAGGCCTGGGGTCAGTCAGTCAGAGCTAGCCTGGTAGTCCTGGTGATAAGAACAGGCCTGGGGTCAGTCAGTCAGAGCTGTCCTGGTGATAAGAACAGGCCTGAGGTCAGTCAGTCAGAGCTAGCCTGGTGGACCTGGTGATAAGAACAGGCCTGGGGCCAGTCAGTCAGAGCTAGCCTGGTGGACCTGGTGATAAGAACAGGCCTGGGGTCAGTCAGTCAGAGCTAGCCTGGTGGTCCTGGTGATAAGAACAGGCCTGGGGTCAGTCAGTCAGAGCTAGCCTGGTGGACCTGGTGATAAGAACAGGCCTGGGGTCAGTCAGTCAGAGCTAGCCTGGTGGTCCTGGTGATAAGAACAGGCCTGGGGTCAGTCAGTCAGAGCTAGCCTGGTGGTCCTGGTGATAAGAACAGGCCTGGGGCCAGTTGGAGCCACTGTAAAGCTTTACTCATCCTATGTTAATGTGTGGTCATGCTGTGTGGCTTTTTGGCCCCTGCCATCAGAAAGCCTGCTAAGAACAACCCTGGGGCCAGTCAAACAGAGCTAGCTTGGTGATCCTGGTGCTAAGAACAGGCCTGGGGCCAGTCAAACAGAGCTAGCTTGATATGCCTCTTACAACCACCATAGGTGTTGTCTATGTACAGGCCAAACAGATGTGGGACCAGCAGTCTAAGTCAGAGCCAGTGGAAGCTTCATTTCCTCATCCCTTCATCTCCTAGCAGCTCTGGTATCTCTGGTACTAAGAGCCGTTGGCTTCTGGCTGACTTACTGACAGACACAGTGGAAGGCTGGGTGATTCTCTAGGCTGGAGGAGGGCCATCTCTCTCTAAACCCGTTCACTTCAACTCAGAGGTCCTGTGTGTGTGTGTGTGTGTGTGTGTGTGTGTGTGTGTGTGTGTGTGTGTGTGTGTGTGTGTGTGTGTGTGTGTGTGTGTGTGTGTGTGTGTGTGTGTGTGTGTGTGTGTGTGTGTGTGTGTGTGTGTGTGTCTGTGTGTGTGTGTGTGTGTGTGTGTGTGTGTGTGTGTGTGTGTGTGTGTGTGTGTGTGTCTGTGTCTGTGTCTGTGTGTGTGTGTGTGTGTGTGTGTGTGTGTCTGTGTCTGTGTCTGTGTCTGTGTCTGTGTCTGTGTCTGTGTCTGTGTCTGTGTCTGTGTCTGTGTCTGTGTCTGTGTCTGTGTCTGTGTCTGTGTCTGTGTCTGTGTCTGTGTCTGTGTCTGTGTCTGTGTGTGTGTGTGTGTGTGTGTGTGTGTGTCTGCGCGTGCGTGCGTGTCTGTGCGTGCGTGCGTGCGTGCGTGCGTGCGTGCGTGTGTGTGTGTGAATATGAATATGGGGAATGTGGTTGGTGTTTCTACACTCTGCATGCTGATGTCACATGTTACAGTTTGAGCTGTCAGCCACGCCGGAGCTCTTGAGAGACAGATTAGTATCGAGTGGTGCCGAGCAGTCTGTCATTGTTCGGGGCTTTTCTGCAGTGTTACGATGCAGACGGTATTGATGTACATGAGATGTGGTACACAGATGGCTGAGGGCATGTTGATATTTATGAAGGGCCTCTGGGTTCCTTTGACTGTCAGTAGAATAACTTAGTCATTAAATCAACAGGCCTCAAGGTGTAAGGTTGTTACAATAACACTGTAAACATAACCTCACGGGCTCTCTCTCTCTCACACACACACACACACACACACACACACACACACACACACACACACACACACACACACACACACACACACACACACACACACACACACACACACACACACACACACACACACACACACACACACACACACACACACACACACACACACACACACAGTGTATCTGCCAAACTCTAGCAAAGCCTACTCAGTTGTTTACTGTTTGTGTTTACTGTTGACACCTTAATCACATGGTCTATAAATATACAGTTTGTTTACTGTTGACACCTTAATCACATGGTCTATAAATATACAGGTTGTTTACTGTTTGTGTTTACTGTTGACACCTTATTCACATGGTCTATAAATATACAGTGTGTTTACTGTTGACACCTTAATCACATGGTCTATAAATATACAGGTTGTTTACTGTTTGTGTTTACTGTTGACACCTTAATCACATGGTCTATAAATATACAGTTTGTTTACTGTTTGTGTTTACTGTTGAAACCTTAATCACATGGTCTATAAATATACAGTTTGTTTACTGTTTGTGTTTACTGTTGACACCTTAATCACATGGTCTATAAATATACAGTGTGTTTACTGTTGACTCCTTAATCACATGGTCTATAAATATGCAGTTTGTTTACTGTTTGTGTTTACTGTTGACACCTTATTCACATGGTCTATAAATATACAGGTTGTTTACTGTTTGTGTTTACTGTTGACACCTTATTCACATGGTCTATAAATATACAGTTTGTTTACTGTTGACACCTTAATCACATGGTCTATAAATATACAGTTGGTTTACTGTTTGTGTTTACTGTTGACACCTTAATCACATGGTCTATAAATATACAGGTTGTTTACTGTTTGTGTTTACTGTTGACACCTTAATCACATGGTCTATAAATATACAGTTTGTTTACTGTTTGTGTTTACTGTTGACACCTTAATCACATGGTCTATAAATATACAGTTTGTTTACTGTTGACACCTTAATCACATGGTCTATAAATATACAGTTTGTTTACTGTTTGTGTTTACTGTTGACACCTTAATCACATGGTCTATAAATATGCACTTTGTTTACTGTTTGTGTTTACTGTTGACACCTTAATCACATGGTCTATAAACATACAGGTTGTTTACTGTTTGTGTTTACTGTTGACACCTTAATCACATGGTCTATAAATATACAGTTTGTTTACTGTTTGTGTTTACTGTTGACACCTTAATCACATGGTCTATAAATATACAGGTTGTTTACTGTTGACACCTTAATCACATGGTCTATAACAGTATTCTGAGGGGTTCCCCCTGTGGCTGTGAGACAGTTGTCTGAGGGGTTCCCCCTGTGGCTGTGAGACAGTTGTCTGAGGGGTTCCCCCTGTGGCTGTGAGACAGTTGTCTGAGGGGTTCCCCCTGTGGCTGTGAGACAGTTGTCTGAGGGGTTCCCCCTGTGGCTGTGAGACAGTTGTCTGAGGGGTTCCCCCTGTGGCTGTGAGACAGTTGTCTGAGGGGTTCCCCCTGTGGCTGTGAGACAGTTGTCTGAGGGGTTCCCCCTGTGGCTGTGAGACAGTTGTCTGAGGGGTTCCCCCTGTGGCTGTGAGACAGTTGTCTGAGGGGTTCCCCCTGTGGCTGTGAGACAGTTGTCTGAGGGGTTCCCCCTGTGGCTGTGAGACAGTTGTCTGAGGGGTTCCCCCTGTGGCTGTGAGACAGTTGTCTGAGGGGTTCCCCCTGTGGCTGTGAGACAGTTGTCTGAGGGGTTCCCCCTGTGGCTGTGAGACAGTTGTCTGAGGGGTTCCCCCTGTGGCTGTGAGACAGTTGTCTACTACATATTGCATAGGTTTCCATTTGAACTGCATCCTCAGAGGGTCGTACATTTTTAAATTGAGGTGAAGTGTTCTGTACCGCCAAGTCAAGTCGATCCGGGCCCAAGGCCCCGCAACGCTCTACATCACGGGAGTTCAAACAGCGTGAAGGCTGCTGTTATGTACCAGATCTGTGAATTGCATCGACCAACAGCTCTTACAGGGGCCTGTCCTCTGTGTCACGGCTGTTTTGTAGTATGTTCTCCCCTGAACACCCCTCAGCAAAGAAGAACCCACCTCAATGGGAGACAGAATGTGCTGTGTTCTGTCCTACAGATGTAGGAACTTAATTTGATCACTCTTTTGATGCTGAGACTTTTTCCCTGCTCTGACCCTCAGATAAACAGAACATATTGAGGGTCAGTGTTGATGTCTGTTTATCAGAGGGTCAGTGTTGATCTCTGTTTATCTGAGGGTCAGTGTTGATCTCTGTTTATCTGAGGGTCAGTGTTGATCTCTGTTTATCTGAGGGTCAGTGTTGATCTCTGTTTATCTGAGGGTCAGTGATGATGTCTGTTTATCTGAGGGTCAGTGTTGATGTCTGTTTATCTGAGGGTCAGTGTTGATCTCTGTTTATCTGAGGGTCAGTGATGATCTCTGTTTATCTGAGGGTCAGTGTTGATGTCACACACGACACACACACACACACACACACACACACACACACACACACACACACACACACACACACACACACACACACACACACACACACACACACACACGACACACACACACACACATTCACTCTTTTGTCAGCCCTACATTGCCTCGTAGCTGAACCTGTGAACTTCTTAACCTTTTTCCTCTTGTAAAGCCTTCACACTCTATCTGGGCCTGGTACTGTGTTGGTCTCCCTGCACCCAAGCCTTCACACTCTATCTGGGCCTGGTACTGTGTTGGTCTCCCTGGACAGTGGGTCCCAAGCCTTCACACTCTATCTGGGCCTGGTACTGTGTTGGTCTCCCTGGACAGTGTGTCCCAAGCCTTCACACTCTATCTGGGCCTGGTTCTGTGTTGGTCTCCCTGGACAGTGTGTCCCAAGCCTTCACACTCTATCAAGGCCTGGTACTGTGTTGGTCTCCCTGGACAGTGGGACCCAAGCCTTCACACTCTATCTGGGCCTGGTACTGTGTTGATCTCCCTGGACAGTGGGTCCCAAGCCTTCACACTCTATCTGGGCCTGGTACTGTGTTGGTCTCCCTGGACCCAAGCCTTCACACTCTATCTGGGCCTGGTACTGTGTTGGTCTCCCTGGACAGTGTGTCCCAAGCCTTCACACTCTATCTGGGCCTGGTACGGTGTTGGTCTCCCTGGACAGTGTGTCCCAAGCCTTCACACTCTATCTGGGCCTGGTACTGTGTTGGTCTCCCTGGACAGTGTGTCCCAAGCCTTCACACTCTATCTGGGCCTTGTACTGTGTTGGTCTCCCTGGACAGTGTGACCCAAGCCTTCACACTCTATCTGGGCCTGGTGCTGTGTTGGTCTCCCTGGACAGTGTGTCCCAAGCCTTCACACTCTATCTGGGCCTGGTACTGTGTTGATCTCCCTGGACAGTGGGTCCCAAGCCTTCGCACTCTATCTGGGCCTGGTACTGTGTTGGTCTCCCTGGACAGTGTGTCCCAAGCCTTCACACTCTATCTGGGCCTGGTACTGTGTTGGTCTCCCTGGACAGTGTGTCCCAAGCCTTCACACTCTATCTGGGCCTGGTACTGTGTTGGTCTCCCTGGACAGTGGGTCCCAAGCCTTCACACTCTATCAAGGCCTGGTACTGTGTTGGTCTCCCTGGACCCAAGCCTTCACACTCTATCTGGGCCTGGTACTGTGTTGGTCTCCCTGGACAGTGTGTCCCAAGCCTTCACACTCTATCTGGGCCTGGTACTGTGTTGGTCTCCCTGGACCCAAGCCTTCACACTCTATCTGGTCCTGGTACTGTGTTGGTCTCCCTGGACAGTGTGACCCAAGCCTTCACACTCTATCTGGTCCTGGTAATGTGTTGGTCTCCCTGGACAGTTTGTCCCCAAGCCTTCACACTCTATCTGGGCCTGGTACTGTGGTGGTCTCCCTGGACAGTGGGACCCAAGCCTTCACACTCTATCTGGGCCTGGTACTGTGTTGGTCTCCCTGGACAGTGGGTCCCAAGCCTTCACACTCTATCTGGGCCTGGTACTGTGTTGGTCTCCCTGGACCCAAGCCTTCACACTCTATCTGGGCCTGGTACTGTGTTGGTCTCCCTGGACAGTGTGTCCCAAGCCTTCACACTCTATCTGGGCCTGGTACTGTGTTGGTTTCCCTGGACCCAAGCCTTCACACTCTATCTGGTCCTGGTACTGTGTTGGTCTCCCTGGACAGTGTGACCCAAGCCTTCACACTCTATCTGGTCCTGGTAATGTGTTGGTGTCCCTGGACAGTGTGTCCCCAAGCCTTCACACTCTATCTGGGCCTGGTACTGTGGTGGTCTCCCTGGACAGTGGGACCCAAGCCTTCACACTCTATCTGGGCCTGGTACTGTGTTGGTCTCCCTGGACAGTGGGTCCCAAGCCTTCACACTCTATCTGGGCCTGGTACTGTGTTGGTCTCCCTGGACAGTGTGTCCCAAGCCTTCACACTCTATCTGGGCCTGGTACTGTGTTGGTCTCCCTGGACAGTGTGTCCCAAGCCTTCACACTCTATCTGGTCCTGGTACTGTGTTGGTCTCCCTGGACCCAAGCCTTCACACTCTATCTGGGTCTGGTACTGTGTTGGTCTCCCTGGACAGTGTGTCCCAAGCCTTCACACTCTATCTGGGCCTGGTACTGTGTTGGTCTCCCTGGACAGTGGGTCCCCAAGCCTTCACACTCTATCTGGGCCTGGTACTGTGTTGGTCTCCCTGGACCCAAGCCTTCACACTCTATCTGGGCCTGGTACTGTGTGGGTCTCCCTGGACCCAAGCCTTCACACTCTATCTGGGCCTGGTACTGTGTTGGTCTCCCTGGACAGTGGGTCCCAAGCCTTCACTCTCTATCTGGGCCTGGTACTGTGTTGGTCTCCCTGGAAAGTGGGTCCCAAGCCTTCACACTCTATCTGGGCCTGGTACTGTGTTGGTCTCCCTGGACAGTGGGTCCCAAGCCTTCACACTCTATCTGGGCCTGGTACTGTGTTGGTCTCCCTGGACAGTGTGACCCAAGCCTTCACACTCTATCTGGGCCTGGTACTGTGTTGGTCTCCCTGGACAGTGTGTCCCAAGCCTTCACACTCTATCAAGGCCTGGAAATGTGTTGTTCTCCCTGGACCAGAGCCTTCACACTCTATCTGGGCCTGGTACTGTGTTGGTCTCCCTGGACAGTGGGTCCCAAGCCTTCACACTCTATCTGGGCCTTGTACTGTGTTGGTCTCCCTGGACAGTGTGACCCAAGCCTTCACACTCTATCTGGGTCTGGTGCTGTGTTGGTCTCCCTGGACAGTGTGTCCCAAGCCTTCACACTCTATCTGGGCCTGGTACTGTGTTGGTCTCCCTGGACAGTGTGTCCCAAGCCTTCACACTCTATCTGGTCCTGGTACTGTGTTGGTCTCCCTGGACCCAAGCCTTCACACTCTATCTGGGCCTGGTACTGTGTTGGTCTCCCTGGACAGTGGGTCCCCAAGCCTTCATACTCTATCAAGGCCTGGTACTGTGTTGGTCTCCCTGGACCCAAGCCTTCACACTCTATCTGGGCCTGGTACTGTGTGGGTCTCCCTGGACCCAAGCCTTCACACTCTATCTGGGCCTGGTACTGTGTTGGTCTCCCTGGACCCAAGCCTTCACACTCTATCTGGGCCTGGTACTGTGTTGGTCTCCCTGGACAGTGGGTCCCAAGCCTTCACACTCTATCTGGGCCTGGCACTGTGTTGGTCTCCCTGGACAGTGGGTCCCAAGCCTTCACACTCGATCTGGGCCTGGTACTGTGTTGGTCTCCCTGGACAGTGGGTCCCAAGCCTTCACACTCTATCTGGGCCTGGTACTGTGTTGGTCTCCCTGGACAGTGGGTCCCAAGCCTTCACACTCTATCTGGGCCTGGTACTGTGTTGGTCTCCCTGGACAGTGGGTCCCAAGCCTTCACACTCTATCTGGGCCTGGTACTGTGTTGGTCTCCCTGGACAGTGTGTCCCAAGCCTTCACACTCTATCTGGTCCTGGTACTGTGTTGGTCTCCCTGGACCCAAGCCTTCACACTCTATCTGGGCCTTGTACTGTGTTGGTCTCCCTGGACAGTGTGACCCAAGCCTTCACACTCTATCTGGGTCTGGTGCTGTGTTGGTCTCCCTGGACAGTGTGTCCCAAGCCTTCACACTCTATCTGGGCCTGGTACTGTGTTGGTCTCCCTGGACAGTGTGTCCCAAGCCTTCACACTCTATCTGGTCCTGGTACTGTGTTGGTCTCCCTGGACCCAAGCCTTCACACTCTATCTGGGCCTGGTACTGTGTTGGTCTCCCTGGACAGTGGGTCCCCAAGCCTTCATACTCTATCTGGGCCTGGTACTGTGTTGGTCTCCCTGGACCCAAGCCTTCACACTCTATCTGGGCCTGGTACTGTGTGGGTCTCCCTGGACCCAAGCCTTCACACTCTATCTGGGCCTGGTACTGTGTTGGTCTCCCTGGACCCAAGCCTTCACACTCTATCTGGGCCTGGTACTGTGTTGGTCTCCCTGGACAGTGGGTCCCCAAGCCTTCATACTCTATCTGGGCCTGGTACTGTGTTGGTCTCCCTGGACCCAAGCCTTCACACTCTATCTGGGCCTGGTACTGTGTGGGTCTCCCTGGACCCAAGCCTTCACACTCTATCTGGGCCTGGTACTGTGTTGGTCTCCCTGGTCCCAAGCCTTCACACTCTATCTGGGCCTGGTACTGTGTTGGTCTCCCTGGACAGTGGGTCCCAAGCCTTCACACTCTATCTGGGCCTGGCACTGTGTTGGTCTCCCTGGACAGTGGGTCCCAAGCCTTCACACTCTATCTGGGCCTGGTACTGTGTTGGTCTCCCTGGACAGTGGGTCCCAAGCCTTCACACTCTATCTGGGCCTGGTACTGTGTTGGTCTCACTGGACAGTGGGTCCCAAGCCTTCACACTCTATCTGGGCCTGGTACTGTGTTGGTCTCCCTGGACAGTGGGTCCCAAGCCTTCACACTCTATCTGGGCCTGGTACTGTGTTGGTCTCCCTGGACAGTGTGTCCCAAGCCTTCACACTCTATCTGGTCCTGGTACTGTGTTGGTCTCCCTGGACCCAAGCCTTCACACTCTATCTGGGTCTGGTACTGTGTTGGTCTCCCTGGACAGTGTGTCCCAAGCCTTCACACTCTATCAAGGCCTGGTACTGTGTTGGTCTCCCTGGACCCAAGCCTTCACACTCTATCTGGGCCTGGTACTGTGTTGGTCTCCCTGGACAGTGTGTCCCAAGCCTTCACACTCTATCTGGGCCTGGTACTGTGTTGGTCTCCCTGGACAGTGTGTCCCAAGCCTTCACACTCTATCAAGGCCTGGTACTGTGTTGGTCTCCCTGGACAATGGGTCCCCAAGCCTTCACACTCTATCTGGGCCTGGTACTGTGTTGGTCTCCCTGGACAGTGGGTCCCCAAGCATTCACACTCTATCTGGGCCTGGTACTGTGTTGGTCTCCCTGGACCCAAGCCTTCACACTCTATCTGGGCCTGGTACTGTGTGGGTCTCCCTGGACCCAAGCCTTCACACTCTATCTGGGCCTGGTACTGTGTTGGTCTCCCTGGACAGTGGGTCCCAAGCCTTCACACTCTATCTGGGCCTGGTACTGTGTTGGTCTCCCTGGACAGTGGGTCCCAAGCCTTCACACTCTATCTGGGCCTGGTACTGTGTTGGTCTCCCTGGACAGTGGGTCCCAAGCCTTCACACTCTATCTGGGCCTGGTACTGTGTTGGTCTCCCTGGACAGTGTGACCAGAGCCTTCACACTCTATCTGGGCCTGGTACTGTGTTGGTCTCCCTGGACAGTGGGTCCCAAGCCTTCACACTCTATCTGGGCCTTGTACTGTGTTGGTCTCCCTGGACAGTGTGACCCAAGCCTTCACACTCTATCTGGGTCTGGTGCTGTGTTGGTCTCCCTGGACAGTGTGCCCCAAGCCTTCACACTCTATCTGGGCCTGGTACTGTGTTGGTCTCCCTGGACAGTGTGTCCCAAGCCTTCACACTCTATCTGGTCCTGGTACTGTGTTGGTCTCCCTGGACCCAAGCCTTCACACTCTATCTGGGCCTGGTACTGTGTTGGTCTCCCTGGACAGTGGGTCCCCAAGCCTTCATACTCTATCTGGGCCTGGTACTGTGTTGGTCTCCCTGGACCCAAGCCTTCACACTCTATCTGGGCCTGGTACTGTGTGGGTCTCCCTGGACCCAAGCCTTCACACTCTATCTGGGCCTGGTACTGTGTTGGTCTCCCTGGACCCAAGCCTTCACACTCTATCTGGGCCTGGTACTGTGTTGGTCTCCCTGGACAGTGGGTCCCAAGCCTTCACACTCTATCTGGGCCTGGCACTGTGTTGGTCTCCCTGGACAGTGGGTCCCAAGCCTTCACACTCTATCTGGGCCTGGTACTGTGTTGGTCTCCCTGGACAGTGGGTCCCAAGCCTTCACACTCTATCTGGGCCTGGTACTGTGTTGGTCTCCCTGGACAGTGGGTCCCAAGCCTTCACACTCTATCTGGGCCTGGTACTGTGTTGGTCTCCCTGGACAGTGTGTCCCAAGCCTTCACACTCTATCTGGTCCTGGTACTGTGTTGGTCTCCCTGGACCCAAGCCTTCACACTCTATCTGGGTCTGGTACTGTGTTGGTCTCCCTGGACAGTGTGTCCCAAGCCTTCACACTCTATCAAGGCCAGGTACTGTGTTGGTCTCCCTGGACCCAAGCCTTCACACTCTATCTGGGCCTGGTACTGTGTTGGTCTCCCTGGACAGTGGGTCCCAAGCCTTCACACTCTATCTGGGCCTGGTACTGTGTTGGTCTCCCTGGACAGTGGGTCCCAAGCCTTCACACTCTATCTGGGCCTGGTACTGTGTTGGTCTCCCTGGACAGTGGGTCCCAAGCCTTCACACTCTATCTGGGCCTGGTACTGTGTTGGTCTCCCTGGACAGTGTGTCCCAAGCCTTCACACTCTATCTGGTCCTGGTACTGTGTTGGTCTCCCTGGACCCAAGCCTTCACACTCTATCTGGGTCTGGTACTGTGTTGGTCTCCCTGGACAGTGGGTCCCAAGCCTTCACACTCTATCTGGGCCTGGTACTGTGTTGGTCTCCCTGGACAGTGTGTCCCAAGCCTTCACACTCTATCTGGTCCTGGTACTGTGTTGGTCTCCCTGGACCCAAGCCTTCACACTCTATCTGGGCCTGGTACTGTGTGGGTCTCCCTGGACCCAAGCCTTCACACTCTATCTGGGCCTGGTACTGTGTTGGTCTCCCTGGACAGTGGGTCCCAAGCCTTCACACTCTATCTGGGCCTGGTACTGTGTTGGTCTCCCTGGACAGTGGGTCCCAAGCCTTCACACTCTATCTGGGCCTGGTACTGTGTTGGTCTCCCTGGACAGTGGGTCCCAAGCCTTCACACTCTATCTGGGCCTGGTACTGTGTTGGTCTCCCTGGACAGTGTGACCCAAGCCTTCACACTCTATCTGGGCCTGGTACTGTGTTGGTCTCCCTGGACAGTATGTCCCAAGCCTTCACACTCTATCTGGGCCTGGTACTGTGTTGGTCTCCCTGGACAGTGTGTCCCAAGCCTTCACACTCTATCAAGGCCTGGTAATGTGTTGTTCTCCCTGGACCAGAGCCTTCACACTCTATCTGGGCCTGGTACTGTGTTGGTCTCCCTGGACAGTGGGTCCAAAGCCTTCACACTCTATCTGGGCCTTGTACTGTGTTGGTCTCCCTGGACAGTGGGTCCCAAGCCTTCACACTCTATCTGGGCCTGGTACTGTGTTGGTCTCCCTGGACAGTGTGACCCAAGCCTTCACACTCTATCTGGGCCTGGTGCTGTGTTGGTCTCCCTGGAAAGTGTGACCCAAGCCTTCACACTCTATCTGGGCCTGGTACTGTGTTGGTCTCCCTGGACAGTGGGTCCCAAGCCTTCACACTCTATCTGGGCCTGGTACTGTGTTGGTCTCCCTGGACAGTGTGTCCCAAGCCTTCACACTCTATCTGGGCCTGGTACTGTGTTGGTCTCCCTGGACAGTGTGTCCCAAGCCTTCACACTCTATCTGGTCCTGGTACTGTGTTGGTCTCCCTGGACCCAAGCCTTCACACTCTATCTGGGTCTGGTACTGTGTTGGTCTCCCTGGACAGTGTGTCCCAAGCCTTCACACTCTATCAAGGCCTGGTACTGTGTTGGTCTCCCTGGACAGTGTGTCCCAAGCCTTCACACTCTATCTGGGCCTGGTACTGTGTTGGTCTCCCTGGACAGTGTGTCCTAAGCCTTCACACTCTATCTGGGCCTGGTACTGTGTTGGTCTCCCTGGACCCAAGCCTTCACACTCTATCTGGTCCGGGTGCTGTGTTGGTCTCCCTGGACAGTGGGTCCCCAAGCCTTCACACTCTATCTGGGCCTGGTACTGTGTTGGTCTCCCTGGACAGTGGGTCCCAAGCCTTCACACTCTATCTGGGCCTGGTACTGTGTTGGTCTCCCTGGACAGTGTGTCCCAAGCCTTCACACTCTATCTGGGCCTGGTACTGTGTTGGTCTCCCTGGACAGTGTGTCCCAAGCCTTCACACTCTATCAAGGCCTGGTAATGTGTTGTTCTCCCTGGACCAGAGCCTTCACACTCTATCTGGGCCTGGTACTGTGTTGGTCTCCCTGGACAGTGGGTCCCAAGCCTTCACACTCTATCTGGGCCTTGTACTGTGTTGGTCTCCCTGGACAGTGTGACCCAAGCCTTCACACTCTATCTGGGCCTGGTGCTGTGTTGGTCTCCCTGGACAGTGGGTCCCAAGCCTTCACACTCTATCTGGGCCTGGTACTGTGTTGGTCTCCCTGGACAGTGTGTCCCAAGCCTTCACACTCTATCTGGGCCTGGTACTGTGTTGGTCTCCCTGGACAGTGTGACCCAAGCCTTCACACTCTATCTGGGCCTGGTACTGTGTTGGTCTCCCTGGACAGTGTGACCCAAGCCTTCACAATCTATCTGGGCCTGGTACTGTGTTGGTCTCCCTGGACAGTGTGTCCCAAGCCTTCACACTCTATCTGGGCCTGGTACTGTGTTGGTCTCCCTGGACAGTGTGTCCCAAGCCTTCACACTCTATCTGGGCCTGGCACTGTGTTGGTCTCCCTGGACCCAAGCCTTCACACTCTATCTGGGCCTGGTACTGTGTGGGTCTCCCTGGACCCAAGCCTTCACACTCTATCTGGGCCTGGTACTGTGTTGGTCTCCCTGGACAGTGGGTCCCAAGCCTTCACACTCTATCTGGGCCTGGTACTGTGTTGGTCTCCCTGGACAGTGGGTCCCAAGCCTTCACACTCTATCTGGGCCTGGTACTGTGTTGGTCTCCCTGGACAGTGGGTCCCAAGCCTTCACACTCTATCTGGGCCTGGTACTGTGTTGGTCTCCCTGGACAGTGTGACCCAAGCCTTCACACTCTATCTGGGCCTGGTACTGTGTTGGTCTCCCTGGACAGTGTGTCCCAAGCCTTCACACTCTATCTGGGCCTGGTACTGTGTTGGTCTCCCTGGACAGTGTGACCCAAGCCTTCACACTCTATCTGGGCCTGGTGCTGTGTTGGTCTCCCTGGACAGTGGGTCCCAAGCCTTCACACTCTATCTGGGCCTGGTACTGTGTTGGTCTCCCTGGACAGTGTGTCCCAAGCCTTCACACTCTATCTGGGCCTGGTACTGTGTTGGTCTCCCTGGACAGTGTGACCCAAGCCTTCACACTCTATCTGGGCCTGGTACTGTGTTGGTCTCCCTGGACAGTGTGACCCAAGCCTTCACAATCTATCTGGGCCTGGTACTGTGTTGGTCTCCCTGGACAGTGTGTCCCAAGCCTTCACACTCTATCTGGGCCTGGTACTGTGTTGGTCTCCCTGGACAGTGGGTCCCAAGCCTTCACACTCTATCTGGGCCTGGTACTGTGTTGGTCTCCCTGGACAGTGGGTCCCAAGCCTTCACACTCTATCTGGGCCTGGTACTGTGTTGGTCTCCCTGGACAGTGGGTCCCAAGCCTTCACACTCTATCAAGGCCTGGTACTGTGTTGGTCTCCCTGGACAGTGGGACCCAAGCCTTCACACTCTATCTGGGCCTGGTACTGTGTTGGTCTCCCTGGACAGTGGGTCCCAAGCCTTCACAATCTATCTGGGCCTGGTACTGTGTTGATCTCCCTGGACAGTGGGTCCCAAGCCTTCACACTCTATCAAGGCCTCGTACTGTGTTGGTCTCCCTGGACCCAAGCCTTCACACTCTATCTGGGCCTGGTACTGTGTTGGTCTCCCTGGACCCAAGCCTTCACACTCTATCTGGTCCTGGTGCTGTGTTGGTCTACCTGGACAGTGGGTCCCAATCCTTCACACTCTATCAAGGCCTGGTACTGTGTTGGTCTCCCTGGACAGTGGGTCCCAAGCCTTCACACTCTATCTGGGCCTGGTACTGTGTTGGTCTCCCTGGACCCAAGCCTTCACACTCTATCTGGTCCTGGTACTGTGTTGGTCTCCCTGGACAGTGTGACCCAAGCCTTCACACTCTATCTGGTCCTGGTAATGTGTTGGTGTCCTTGGACAGTGTGTCCCCAAGCCTTCACACTCTATCTGGGCCTGGTACTGTGGTGGTCTCCCTGGACAGTGGGACCCAAGCCTTCACACTCTATCTGGGCCTGGTACTGTGTTGGTCTCCCTGGACAGTGGGTCCCAAGCCTTCACACTCTATCTGGGCCTGGTACTGTGTTGGTCTCCCTGGACCCAAGCCTTCACACTCTATCTGGTCCTGGTAATGTGTTGGTGTCCTTGGACAGTGTGTCCCCAAGCCTTCACACTCTATCTGGGCCTGGTACTGTGGTGGTCTCCCTGGACAGTGGGACCCAAGCCTTCACACTCTATCTGGGCCTGGTACTGTGTTGGTCTCCCTGGACAGTGGGTCCCAAGCCTTCACACTCTATCAATGCCTGGTACTGTGTTGGTCTCCCTGGACAGTGGGTCCCAAGCCTTCACACTCTATTTGGGCCTGGTACTGTGTTGGTCTCCCTGGACCCAAGCCTTCACACTCTATCTGGTCCTGGTACTGTGTTGGTCTCCCTGGACAGTGTGAACCAAGCCTTCACACTCTATCTGGTCCTGGTAATGTGTTGGTCTCCCTGGACAGTGTGTCCCCAAGCCTTCACACTCTATCTGGGCCTGGTACTGTGGTGGTCTCCCTGGACAGTGGGACCCAAGCCTTCACACTCTATCAATGCCTGGTACTGTGTTGGTCTCCCTGGACAGTGGGTCCCAAGCCTTCACACTCTATCTGGGCCTGTTACTGTGTTGGTCTCCCTGGACCCAAGCCTTCACACTCTATCTGGGCCTGGTACTGTGTTGGTCTCCCTGGACCCAAGCCTTCACACTCTATCAAGGTCTGGTACTGTGTTGGTCTCCCTGGACAGTGTGTCCCAAGCCTTCACACTCTATCTGGACCTGGTACTGTGTTGGTCTCCCTGGACAGTGTGTCCCAAGCCTTCACACTCTATCTGGGCCTGGTACTGTGTTGGTCTCCCTGGACCCAAGCCTTCACACTCTATCTGGGCCTGGTACTGTGTTGGTCTCCCTGGACAGTGGGTCCCAAGCCTTCACACTCTATCTGGGCCTGGTACTGTGTTGGTCTCCCTGGACAGTGGGTCCCAAGCCTTCACACTCTATCTGGGCCTGGTACTGTGTTGGTCTCCCTGGACCCAAGCCTTCCCACTCTATCAAGGCCTGGTTCTGTGTTGGTCTCCCTGGACAGTGGGTCCCAAGCCTTCACACTCTATCTGGGCCTGGTACTGTGTTGGTCTCCCTGGACCCAAGCCTTCCCACTCTATCAAGGCCTGGTACTGTGTTGGTCTCCCTGGACCCAAGCCTTCCCACTCTATCAAGGCCTGGTACTGTGTTGGTCTCCCTGGACCCAAGCCTTCCCACTCTATCAAGGCCTGGTACTGTGTTGTTCTCCCTGGACGCAAGCCTTCACACTCTATCTGGGCCTGGTACTGTGTTGGTCTCCCTGGACAGTGGGTCCCAAGCCTTCACACTCTATCTGGGCCTGGTACTGTGTTGGTCTCCCTGGATAGTGTGTCCCAAGCCTTCACACTCTATCTGGGCCTGGTACTGTGTTGTTCTCTCTGGACAGTGTGTCCCAAGCCTTCACACTCTATCAAGGCCTGGTACTGTGTTGGTCTCCCTGGACAGTGGGTCCCAAGCCTTCACACTCTATCTGGGCCTGGTACTGTGTTGGTCTCCCTGGACAGTGGGTCCCAAGCCTTCACACTCTATCTGGGCCTGGTACTGTGTTGGTCTCCCTGGACAGTGGGTCCCAAGCCTTCAAACTCTATCTGGGCCTGGTACTGTGTTGGTCTCCCTGGACAGTGGGTCCCAAGCCTTCACACTCTATCTGGTCCTGGTACTGTGTTGGTCTCCCTGGACCCAAGCCTTCACACTCTATCAAGGCCTGGTACTGTGTTGGTCTCCCTGGACAGTGTGTCCCCAAGCCTTCACACTCTATCTGGGCCTGGTACTGTGTTGGTCTCCCTGGACAGTGGGTCCCAAGCCTTCACACTCTATCAAGGCCTGGTTCTGTGTTGGTCTCCCTGGACAGTGGGTCCCAAGCCTTCACACTCTATCTGGGCCTGGTACTGTGTTGGTCTCCCTGGACAGTGTGTCCCCAAGCCTTCACACTCTATCTGGGCCTGGTACTGTGTTGGTCTCCCTGGACCCAAGCCTTCACACTCTATCAAGGCCTGGTGCTGTGTTGGTCTCCCTGGACAGTGTGTCCCCAAGCCTTCACACTCTATCTGGGCCTGTTACTGTGTTGGTCTCCCTGGACCCAAGCCTTCACACTCTATCTGAGCCTGGTACTGTGTTGTTCTCCCTGGACGCAAGCCTTCACACTCTATCTGGGCCTGGTACTGTGTTGGTCTCCCTGGACAGTGTGTCCCAAGCCTTCACACTCTATCTGGGCCTGGTACTGTGTTGTTCTCCCTGGACAGTGTGTCCCAAGCCTTCACACTCTATCTGGGCCTGGTACTGTGTTGTTCTCCCTGGACCCAAGCCTTCACACTCTATCTGGGCCTGGTACTGTGTTGGTCTCCCTGGACAGTGTGTCCCAAGCCTTCACACTCTATCTGGGCCTGGTACTGTGTTGTTCTCCCTGGACCCAAGCCTTCACACTCTATCTGGGCCTGGTACTGTGGTGGTCTCCCTGGACAGTGGGACCCAAGCCTTCACACTCTATCTGGGCCTGGTACTGTGTTGGTCTCCCTGGACAGTGGGTCCCAAGCCTTCACACTCTATCTGGGCCTGGTACTGTGTTAGTCTCCCTGGACCCAAGCCTTCACACTCTATCAATGCCTGGTACTGTGTTGGTCTCCCTGGACAGTGAGTCCCAAGCCTTCACACTCTATCAAGGCCTGGTACTGTGTTGGTCTCCCTGGACCCAAGCCTTCACACTCTATCTGGGCCTGGTACTGTGTTGGTCTCCCTGGACAGTGTGTCCCAAGCCTTCACACTCTATCTGGGCCTGGTACTGTGTTGGTCTCCCTGGACCCAAGCCTTCACACTCTATCTGGTCCTGGTGCTGTGTTGGTCGCCCTGGACAGTGGGTCCCAAGCCTTCACACTCTATCAATGCCTGGTACTGTGTTGGTCTCCCTGGACAGTGGGTCCCAAGCCTTCACACTCTATCTGGGCCTGGCACTGTGTTGGTCTCCCTGGACCCAAGCCTTCACACTCTATCTGGTCCTGGTACTGTGTTGGTCTCCCTGGACAATGTGACCCAAGCCTTCACACTCTATCTGGTCCTGGTAATGTGTTGGTCTCCCTGGACAGTGTGTCCCCAAGCCTTCACACTCTATCTGGGCCTGGTACTGTGTTGGTCTCCCTGGACAGTGGGTCCCAAGCCTTCACACTCTATCAAGGCCTGTTACTGTGTTGGTCTCCCTGGACCCAAGCCTTCACACTCTATCTGGGCCTGGTACTGTGTTGGTCTCCCTGGACCCAAGCCTTCACACTCTATCTGAGCCTGGTACTGTGTTGTTCTCCCTGGACGCAAGCCTTCACACTCTATCTGGGCCTGGTACTGTGTTGGTCTCCCTGGACAGTGTGTCCCAAGCCTTCACACTCTATCTGGGCCTGGTACTGTGTTGTTCTCCCTGGACAGTGTGTCCCAAGCCTTCACACTCTATCTGGGCCTGGTACTGTGTTGTTCTCCCTGGACCCAAGCCTTCACACTCTATCTGGGCCTGGTACTGTGTTGGTCTCCCTGGACAGTGTGTCCCAAGCCTTCACACTCTATCTGGGCCTGGTACTGTGTTGTTCTCCCTGGACCCAAGCCTTCACACTCTATCTGGGCCTGGTACTGTGGTGGTCTCCCTGGACAGTGGGACCCAAGCCTTCACACTCTATCTGGGCCTGGTACTGTGTTGGTCTCCCTGGACAGTGGGTCCCAAGCCTTCACACTCTATCTGGGCCTGGTACTGTGTTGGTCTCCCTGGACCCAAGCCTTCACACTCTATCAATGCCTGGTACTGTGTTGGTCTCCCTGGACAGTGAGTCCCAAGCCTTCACACTCTATCAAGGCCTGGTACTGTGTTGGTCTCCCTGGACCCAAGCCTTCACACTCTATCTGGGCCTGGTACTGTGTTGGTCTCCCTGGACAGTGTGTCCCAAGCCTTCACACTCTATCTGGGCCTGGTACTGTGTTGGTCTCCCTGGACCCAAGCCTTCACACTCTATCTGGTCCTGGTGCTGTGTTGGTCGCCCTGGACAGTGGGTCCCAAGCCTTCACACTCTATCAATGCCTGGTACTGTGTTGGTCTCCCTGGACAGTGGGTCCCAAGCCTTCACACTCTATCTGGGCCTGGTACTGTGTTGGTCTCCCTGGACCCAAGCCTTCACACTCTATCTGGTCCTGGTACTGTGTTGGTCTCCCTGGACAATGTGACCCAAGCCTTCACACTCTATCTGGTCCTGGTAATGTGTTGGTCTCCCTGGACAGTGTGTCCCCAAGCCTTCACACTCTATCTGGGCCTGGTACTGTGTTGGTCTCCCTGGACAGTGGGTCCCAAGCCTTCACACTCTATCAAGGCCTGTTACTGTGTTGGTCTCCCTGGACCCAAGCCTTCACACTCTATCTGGGCCTGGTACTGTGTTGGTCTCCCTGGACCCAAGCCTTCACACTCTATCTGGGCCTGGTACTGTGTTGGTCTCCCTGGACCCAAGCCTTCACACTCTATCTGGGCCTGGTACTGTGTTGGTCTCCCTGGACAGTGGGTCCCAAGCCTTCACACTCTATCTGGGCCTGGTACTGTGTTGGTCTCCCTGGACCCAAGCCTTCCCACTCTATCAAGGCCTGGTTCTGTGTTGGTCTCCCTGGACAGTGGGTCCCCAGCCTTCACACTCTATCAAGGCCTGGTACTGTGTTGGTCTCCCTGGACAGTGTGTCCCAAGCCTTCACACTCTATCTGGGCCTGGTACTGTGTTGGTCTCCCTGGACCCAAGCCTTCACACTCTATCTGGGCCTGGTACTGTGTTGGTCTCCCTGGACAGTGGGTCCCAAGCCTTCACACTCTATCTGGGCCTGGTACTGTGTTGGTCTCCCTGGACCCAAGCCTTCCCACTCTATCAAGGCCTGGTTCTGTGTTGGTCTCCCTGGACAGTGGGTCCCCAGCCTTCACACTCTATCAAGGCCTGGTGCTGTGTTGGTCTCCCTGGACCCAAGCCTTCCCACTCTATCAAGGCCTGGTTCTGTGTTGGTCTCCCTGGACAGTGGGTCCCCAGCCTTCACACTCTATCTGGGTCTGGTACTGTGTTGGTCTCCCTGGACCCAAGCCTTCACACTCTATCTGGGCCTGGTACTGTGTTGGTCTCCCTGGACAGTGGGTCCCAAGCCTTCACACTCTATCAAGGCCTGGTTCTGTGTTGGTCTCCCTGGACAGTGGGTCCCAAGCCTTCACACTCTATCTGGGCCTGGTACTGTGTTGGTCTCCCTGGACAGTGTGTCCCCAAGCCTTCACACTCTATCTGGGCCTGGTACTGTGTTGGTCTCCCTGGACCCAAGCCTTCACACTCTATCAAGGCCTGTTACTGTGTTGGTCTCCCTGGACCCAAGCCTTCACACTCTATCTGGGCCTGGTACTGTGTTGGTCTCCCTGGACCCAAGCCTTCACACTCTATCTGAGCCTGGTACTGTGTTGTTCTCCCTGGACGCAAGCCTTCACACTCTATCTGGGCCTGGTACTGTGTTGGTCTCCCTGGACAGTGTGTCCCAAGCCTTCACACTCTATCTGGGCCTGGTACTGTGTTGGTCTCCCTGGACAGTGTGTCCCAAGCCTTCACACTCTATCTGGGCCTGGTACTGTGTTGTTCTCCCTGGACCCAAGCCTTCACACTCTATCTGGGCCTGGTACTGTGTTGGTCTCCCTGGACAGTGTGTCCCAAGCCTTCACACTCTATCTGGGCCTGGTACTGTGTTGTTCTCCCTGGACCCAAGCCTTCACACTCTATCTGGGCCTGGTACTGTGTTGGTCTCCCTGGACAGTGTGACCCAAGCCTTCACACTCTATCTGGGCCTGGTACTGTGTTGGTCTCCCTGGACAGTGTGTCCCAAGCCTTCACACTCTATCTGGGCCTGGTACTGTATTGGTCTCCCTGGACAGTGGGTCCCAAGCCTTCACACTCTATCTGGGCCTGTTACTGTGTTGGTCTCCCTGGACCCAAGCCTTCACACTCTATCTGGGCCTGGTACTGTGTTGGTCTCCCTGGACCCAAGCCTTCACACTCTATCTGGGCCTGGTACTGTGTTGGTCTCCCTGGACAGTGGGTCCCAAGCCTTCACACTCTATCTGGGCCTGGTACTGTGTTGGTCTCCCTGGACCCAAGCCTTCACACTCTATCTGGGCCTGGTACTGTGCTGGTCTCCCTGGACAGTGGGTCCCAAGCCTTCACACTCTATCTGGGCCTGGTACTGTGTTGGTCTCCCTGGACAGTGGGTCCCAAGCCTTCACACTCTATCTGGGCCTGGTACTGTGTTGTTCTCCCTGGACCCAAGCCTTCACACTCTATCTGGGCCTGGTACTGTGTTGGTCTCCCTGGACAGTGTGACCCAAGCCTTCACACTCTATCTGGGCCTGGTACTGTGTTGGTCTCCCTGGACAGTGTCTCCCAAGCCTTCACACTCTATCTGGGCCTGGTACTGTATTGGTCTCCCTGGACAGTGGGTCCCAAGCCTTCACACTCTATCTGGGCCTGTTACTGTGTTGGTCTCCCTGGACCCAAGCCTTCACACTCTATCTGGGCCTGGTACTGTGTTGGTCTCCCTGGACCCAAGCCTTCACACTCTATCTGGGCCTGGTACTGTGTTGGTCTCCCTGGACAGTGGATCCCAAGCCTTCACACTCTATCTGGGCCTGGTACTGTGTTGGTCTCCCTGGACCCAAGCCTTCACACTCTATCTGGGCCTGGTACTGTGCTGGTCTCCCTGGACAGTGGGTCCCAAGCCTTCACACTCTATCTGGGCCTGGTACTGTGTTGGTCTCCCTGGACAGTGGGTCCCAAGCCTTCACACTCTATCTGGGCCTGGTGTTACGTTCCCCAGTTTCTGTGTTCTGTTTTGTATTTTAGTGTGTGTGTTTCAGGAGATGGCTTCCTGAAATACTCCCCAACCAGCTGATTGGTCAACCCCAGGCTAATTGGTGATTGGAGCTGACCCCGCCCCCTCGTCAAGAAGCAGCTGACTCTAATCACCATTGCCACCTGAAGATAAAAGCCAGTGTTCTGCCCAGGAGATAGAGAGAGAGAAGAGATTGAGAGAGGACAGAGATGAGATAAGGAGTAGAGATTTGGAGATTGAGAGAGAGAAGAGATTGAGAGAGGACAGAGATGAGATAAGGAGTAGAGATTTGGAGATTGAGAGAGAGAGAGTAAAATTAGATTGTGATATAGTGTTGGTTGTGTATCAGAAAGTGTGGTATGTACTGTTGTTGTTGGTAGCAGTTCTGTTGTTGTTGGTAGCAGTTTTTCTATGTCCTGTGTTTGTGAGTGTTTGTGAAATCGTTAAAAATTACTGTTTCGTTTGTTCCCAGGGGGGAAGGAGAGGGCACTTTGGGAGTGCTTAGGCAAGAGGCCCGAGGGCATACATATACCCGTAGTATATTTACTGTCTAGGCACACTAGGTAAGACCTGGGCGGACCACCCCCTGTATTTTGGTTAGGGCACCAGACGGTGCTAAGTTAGGTAAGTTAAGTGGGTAGGCAGGTTAGATAGGAGAGGGGGAATTTTGATATTTACTTTCTTTGCTTTGGTTCCGTCCAGCCCCTTTTCCCCATATTACCGTGTAAGAAAATAAATTCTAATAACGGTAAATTCTGCTTTTGTGTCATCCTTACTCGCACCTACAGTCCATACCTCTTGCACTTCAGGGAGTTGAGTTGTAGCAGGGAGTTGCGTTCCCTCTTCTCAGAGGCGTGCGTAACATAAATGGGGGCTCATCCGGGATTCCATTAAACCCACCGGACCCTGCTGCACTGAGCTCTCTGTGGTTAGTGATTGAGGTGTGATGGTAGGTTGTGAGTTTGGATGACTTGTTTAGTTTGTGTTTTCAGTAAATTGTTGTGTACAAGATGGCTGCCTCAGCCATCTCCAAGTTCATTGAAGCGCCCTCTATTGATTGTTTGGTGAGGTTTCGAAAAGTAGAACTTATAGCTATAGCTGACCATTATGGATTTGTTATCCCTGAGAAAACCCTAAAGGCTGAGCTTTTGGTGCTAGTCAGGGAGGGTTTAGTGAGAGAAAGAATTCTCTCATTGAAAGGAGAGGAGACGGGTAGACTTTCCGATGCCAAGTCGGAGGACAGGGCGGAGGAAGGGGTTGCTCGTACCCCCTTTACATTGCCTCGATTCGATCCTTTATCTTCTGCTTCAGGTCGTTCAGACGGGACCGCTAGGCTAAAGGTGAGGCTGGCCCGGTTAGAAATGGAGCAAAAAGATAAAGAGAGACAAATGCATTTTGATCTTGAAATTAGGAAAATAGAAGCCGACAAGGAGGTGAGGATCCGACAACTGGAGCTAGAAGCTGGCTCCGGTACGACTCCAAAAGCTGCTCAGCATCAAGCCCACTTTGATGTAAGTAAAAATATAGCTTTAGTCCCACCATTCCGAGAGTCGGAAGTTGATTCCTATTTCTCTGCGTTTGGCCACTCGAGGTTTGGCCGCTCCTGTTGCAATGTAAATTGTCTGGGAAAGCCCAGGAAGTAGTAGCTGCTCTCTCCCTGGAAGACAGTTTACATTACGAAACAGTTAAAACTACCGTGTTGCGGGCTTATGAGTTGGTGCCTGAGGCTTATAGACAGCGCTTCAGGAACCACAAGAAACCCTCTCACCGTACTTTTGTTGAGTTTGCTAGGGACAAAGAGTCTCTGTTTAATCGATGGTGTTCAGCCAGCAAAGCTAACACCTTTGCTGATATTCGGGAGTTGATGCTGTTGGAGGATTTTAAAAGCAACCTCCCTGATAGAATTGTAGTTCATTTAAATGAACAGAAAGTGGTGACATTGGCTCAGGCAGCAGTGTTGGCAGATGAGTACGCTTTGACACACAAGACTGTCTTTGGTGCACCTCGTTTTGAAGGTAGACTGATTACGTCATCAGTGCCTCATTCAGGTCGCTTTTCCTCTGACAAGCCTTTTCATGAGATCCGTGAATGTTTTTACTGTCACCAAAAGGGTCACGTGATTGCGGACTGCCCAGTTTTGAAAAATAAACCGAAACAGTCCCAGTCACCATCCCCAAAAAGGAAAAGTTTGGGTTTAGTCAAGTCTTTGGCTCGTCCGTTGGTCCGAGGTATTGATTCAGCATTTGAGAAACCGGATCCTGTTTATGCTCCGTTTATCTCTACTGGTTGTGTTTCCTTAACTGGAGAACAAGCTGATCAAAAGCCAATTAAAATCTTACGAGACACCGGGGCGGCGCAGTCAGTAATCATTACTGATGCTTTACCCTGGTCTCCTGAAACGTATTGTGGCTCACATGTTATATTACAGGGGATAGAGACAAAAACAGTACCTGTACCATTACACTGGGTCCACTTAGTGTCAGACTTGGTATCAGGACGTTTCCGTGTTGGTGTAGTGTCTACACTGCCAGTAAAAGGAGTCACATTGCTATTAGGGAATGATATTGCTGGTGGTAACGTTACTCCTGTGTTAGAGGTAGTAGACAACCCAGAAATCAAAATTGCAGATGAGAAATTGGTTCAAGCATTTCCACATGTTTTTCCTGCTTGTGTCTTAACGAGGGCACAATCTCGCAAGCTTGGAGATGTGGTGGATTTGGCTAGTTCCATTTTTGAGAATATTGAAGTAGAAGACATTGCACCGAGTATTCCTTCTGCAAGTCCGACAGTTTTTACTCCTGTAAAAACTAAGGAAGGGGACTGCGAAATCGCACCCCAATTACATGACATTCTTTTGTCTGTCACCCCTGAGAAGGTGATTGAATGTCAAAAAGGAGACACCAGTCTTCGTAAGTGTTTTGCTTCGGTAATTTCCATTGAGGAAGCTAAAACTAAAGAAACTGCCTACTTTATGGAAGCAGGAGTTTTGATGCGTAAATGGGCAGCTCATGACACCGTTAATGACTGGAGTGAAGTGTGTCAAGTGGTTGTTCCTACACCGTTCCGACAGCAGGTGCTGTCACTCGCCCATGACCAGGCGTGGTCTGGACATTTGGGGATCACAAAGACTTATAACCGGGTCCTTCGTCATTTTTTTTGGCCAGGTTTGAAGTCTGACGTGGTCCAATTTTGTAAAACATGTCACGTATGTCAACTCACTGGGAAAGCGAATCAAACAGTTCCTAGAGCACCGCTCTACCCGATTCCTGTGGTGGGGGAACCGTTTGAAAGAGTGATAGTTGATTGTGTAGGTCCGTTGCCGAAAACCAGGTCAGGTAACCAGTTCCTATTAACAATAATGTGCAGTGCTACTCGATACCCAGAGGCTATTCCTCTCCGTACTATTACGGCTAAGACTGTGGTGAAGGCACTGGTGAAGTTCTTCTCTACGTTTGGACTCCCTAAAGTAATCCAAACTGATCAGGGATCCAACTTCATGTCCAAAATGTTTTCAAATGTGTTAAAGACATTGTGTATTTCCCATCAGGTCTCAAGTCCGTATCATCCAGAGAGTCAAGGGGCTCTCGAACGCTGGCATCAGACGCTGAAGGCAATGCTACGCAAGTATTGTATGGATACCAGTACCGATTGGGATGAGGGGGTGCCCTTTGTCCTATTTGCTATTAGGGAAACGATACAAGAGTCCTTAGGGTTTAGCCCTGCTGACCTTGTGTTTGGACATACCCCAAGGGGTCCGCTGAAAGTGTTGAAGGAGCATATCTTATCTCCTACACCCAGTAGCGCCCCTAAAAATGTGTTGGATTATGTCAGTAAAATGCGGGAGAGACTGCACGCCGCATGTGCGTTAGCCCAAAAGTCTCTTTCCTCTTCGCAAAAACGCATGAAGGTGCATTATGACAAAAAGGCTGTTGGCCGTTCTTTTGCACCAGGGGATCAAGTTTTAGTTTTGTTGCCAATTCCTGGCTCATCTCTGTCAGCACGTTTTTCTGGACCATATTTGGTGGAAAAGAAACTCAGTGACACAAACTATGTGATAAAGACCCCAGATCGAAGGCGTTCTTCCCGTGTGTGTCATGTTAACATGCTAAAAGAATATTATGTACGTGACTCTCCACACAGCTCCTCAAGTAAGCCGGTCCAGCCCGCCGTCTCCAGTGTGGCTGCGGTGGTGCTGAAGCCTGGCTGGGACCTAGAGGAGGATAAGGAGGATGGGTTGGAGTTACGCCATACGTTACAGCAGTGTGAACGCCTATGTAATTCAGAGATGCTGAAGAAGTTACCCTCTCAAATGGAACATTTGGATAACGATCAAACTAAGGACCTTATCCTATTGATTAACAGTTTTCTCAGTGTGTTTCAGGACGTTCCAAGTCGCACGTCCATCTTGGAACATGACGTGGATGTGGGCAACGCTGCTCCTATACGTCAGCATCCGTACCGGGTTAATACAAAGAAAAGGGAGGTAATGAAAAGTGAGGTAGCTTATTTATTACAGAATGACATGGCAAAACCCAGTAACAGCTCCTGGAGTTCCCCATGTATTCTTGTTCCTAAGCCTGACGGTACGTCCCGCTTATGCACGGACTATCGTCGCGTAAATGCAGTTACAAAGTCTGATTCTTTTCCTCTACCTCGATTAGATGACTGCATTGATAGAATTGGCTCTGCTGCTTACGTTAGTAAGTTAGATTTGTTAAAAGGTTATTGGCAGGTGCCTCTGACCTCTAGAGCTTCTGACATATCGGCTTTTGTTACGCCTGATAACTTTGTACAATACACTGTGATGCCCTTTGGCATGTGTAATGCACCTGCTACTTTTCAGCGTCTAGTTAACATTGTGTTTGCAGATGTGCCAAATTGTACTGCATACCTTGATGATGTGGTGATACATTCGTCTACTTGGTCTGATCATCTCTCCACTTTGAAAAGTGTGTTTCAGCGGTTGGAGAATGCTTCTTTAACCCTCAATTTGGCCAAGTGTGAGTTTGGGAAGGCTACGGTGACTTACTTAGGGAAACAAGTGGGACGAGGTCAAGTGCGCCCAGTAACTGGCAAGGTGGAGGCAATTGTTGCTTTTCCTGCTCCCACGACTCGACGCCAGTTGCGCAGATTCCTAGGGATGGTAGGGTACTATCGTACATTCTGTAAGAATTTCTCGACGGTAGTAGCTCCCCTTTCATCTCTGCTTAGTCCCAAGGTACCATTTAGGTGGTCCAAGGACTGTAACCATGCGTTTGAGTCCGCTAAAGCGCTACTTTGTAGTGCCCCAGTGCTTGCCGCCCCCAACTTTGACAAACCTTTTAAGTTGGAGGTTGACGCTAGTATAGTGGGGGTGGGTGCGGTTCTCTTACAGGAAGATGAAGACGGAGTGGATCGGCCCGTCAGTTTCTTCTCCCGTAAGTTCAACTCGTGTCAGTCAAGGTACTCCACAATTGAACAAGAGACGCTAGCTTTATTGCTAGCCTTACAGTTCTTTGAGGTATATGTGGGATCCAGTGCCTTGCCTGTAATGGTCTTCACGGATCATAATCCTTTAGTGTTCTTGAAGCAAATGTACAATCAGAACCGCCGCCTTATGCGGTGGGCTCTGATTGTACAAGGATATAATGTACAGATAGCCTATGTGAAGGGCTCAGCAAATGTGGTTGCTGACGCTCTATCACGGGTTTACTAACTGGGGAAGCGTTGGTTTTTGTTATTACAAACTGTATGTTTGCAATTTTTGTGGTGGGCGTGTTACGTTCCCCAGTTTCTGTGTTCTGTTTTGTATTTTAGTGTGTGTGTTTCAGGAGATGGCTTCCTGAAATACTCCCCAACCAGCTGATTGGTCAACCCCAGGCTAATTGGTGATTGGAGCTGACCCCGCCCCCTCGTCAAGAAGCAGCTGACTCTAATCACCATTGCCACCTGAAGATAAAAGCCAGTGTTCTGCCCAGGAGATAGAGAGAGAGAAGAGATTGAGAGAGGACAGAGATGAGATAAGGAGTAGAGATTTGGAGATTGAGAGAGAGAAGAGATTGAGAGAGGACAGAGATGAGATAAGGAGTAGAGATTTGGAGATTGAGAGAGAGAGAGTAAAATTAGATTGTGATATAGTGTTGGTTGTGTATCAGAAAGTGTGGTATGTACTGTTGTTGTTGGTAGCAGTTCTGTTGTTGTTGGTAGCAGTTTTTCTATGTCCTGTGTTTGTGAGTGTTTGTGAAATCGTTAAAAATTACTGTTTCGTTTGTTCCCAGGGGGGAAGGAGAAGGCACTTTGGGAGTGCTTAGGCAAGAGGCCCGAGGGCATACATATACCCGTAGTATATTTACTGTCTAGGCACACTAGGTAAGACCTGGGCGGACCACCCCCTGTATTTTGGTTAGGGCACCAGACGGTGCTAAGTTAGGTAAGTTAAGTGGGTAGGCAGGTTAGATAGGAGAGGGGGAATTTTGATATTTACTTTCTTTGCTTTGGTTCCGTCCAGCCCCTTTTCCCCATATTACCGTGTAAGAAAATAAATTCTAATAACGGTAAATTCTGCTTTTGTGTCATCCTTACTCGCACCTACAGTCCATACCTCTTGCACTTCAGGGAGTTGAGTTGTAGCAGGGAGTTGCGTTCCCTCTTCTCAGAGGCGTGCGTAACACTGGTACTGTGTTGGTCTCCCTGGACAGTGGGTCCCAAGCCTTCACACTCTATCTAGGCCTGGTACTGTGTTGGTCTCCCTTTACAGTGGGTCCCAAGCCTTCACACTCTATCTGGGCCTGTTACTGTGTTGGTCTCCCTGGACCCAAGCCTTCACACTCTATCAAGGCCTGGTACTGTGGCGGTCTCCCTGGACAGTGGGTCCCAAGCCTTCACACTCTATCAAGGTTTGGTACTGTGTTGGTCTCTCTGGACAGTGTGACCCAAGCCTTCACACTCTATCTGGGCCTGGTACTGTGTTGTTCTCCCTGGACAGTGTGACCCAAGCCTTCACACTCTATCTGGGCCTGGTACTGTGTTGGTCTCCCTGGACAGTGGGTCCCAAGCCTTCACACTCTATCTGGGCCTGGTACTGTGTTGGTCTCCCTGGACAGTGGGTCCCAAGCCTTCACACTCTATCTGGGCCTGGTACTGTGTTGGTCTCCCTGGACAGTGGGTCCCAAGCCTTCACACTCTATCTGGGCCTGGTACTGTGTTGGTCTCCCTGGACAGTGGGTCCCAAGCCTTCACACTCTATCTGGGCCTGGTACTGTGTTGGTCTCCCTGGACAGTGGGTCCCAAGCCTTCACACTCTATCAAGGCCTGGTTCTGTGTTGGTCTCCCTGGACAGTGGGTCCCAAGCCTTCACACTCTATCTGGGCCTGGTACTGTGTTGGTCTCCCTGGACAGTGTGTCCCCAAGCCTTCACACTCTATCTGGGCCTGGTACTGTGTTGGTCTCCCTGGACCCAAGCCTTCACACTCTATCTGAGCCTGGTACTGTGTTGTTCTCCCTGGACGCAAGCCTTCACACTCTATCTGGGCCTGGTACTGTGTTGGTCTCCCTGGACAGTGTGTCCCAAGCCTTCACACTCTATCTGGGCCTGGTACTGTGTTGGTCTCCCTGGACAGTGTGTCCCAAGCCTTCACACTCTATCTGGGCCTGGTACTGTGTTGTTCTCCCTGGACCCAAGCCTTCACACTCTATCTGGGCCTGCTACTGTGTTGGTCTCCCTGGACTGTGTGTCCCAAGCCTTCACACTCTATCTGGGCCTGGTACTGTGTTGTTCTCCCTGGACCCAAGCCTTCACACTCTATCTGGGCCTGGTACTGTGTTGGTCTCCCTGGACAGTGTGACCCAAGCCTTCACACTCTATCTGGGCCTGGTACTATGTTGGTCTCCCTGGACAGTGTGTCCCAAGCCTTCACACTCTATCTGGGCCTGGTACTGTGTTGGTCTCCCTGGACAGTGGGTCCCAAGCCTTCACACTCTATCAAGGCCTGGTACTGTGTTGGTCTCCCTGGACAGTGTGTCCCAAGCCTTCACACTCTATCTGGGCCTGTTACTGTGTTGGTCTCCCTGGACCCAAGCCTTCACACTCTATCTGGGCCTGGTACTGTGTTGGTCTCCCTGGACCCAAGCCTTCACACTCTATCTGGGCCTGGTACTGTGTTGGTCTCCCTGGACAGTGGGTCCCAAGCCTTCACACTCTATCTGGGCCTGTTACTGTGTTGGTCTCCCTGGACCCAAGCCTTCACACTCTATCTGGGCCTGGTACTGTGCTGGTCTCCCTGGACCCAAGCCTTCACACTCTATCTGGGCCTGGTACTGTGTTGGTCTCCCTGGACAGTGGGTCCCAAGCCTTCACACTCTATCTGGTCCTGGTACTGTGTTGGTCTCCCTGGACCCAAGCCTTCACACTCTATCTGGGCCTGGTACTGTGTTGGTCTCCCTGGACAGTGTGTCCCCAAGCCTTCACACTCTATCTGGGCCTGGTACTGTGTTGGTCTCCCTGGACAGTGTGTCCCAAGGTTTCACTGTGGTCAGATAACTCATTAGGTTGATAATGTAACGTAACACGGCGTCGATAATGAACGTCCTGGGGGACAGAAGAGGTGTTATAGATGTCAGGTTTGGACCCGTACTCATAAAGGGTCTGACAGTAGGAGGGCTGATTTAGGATCAGGTCAGCCCCCAGTCCATATAATCTGATTCATTATGATCTAAACGGCTAAACTGATTATAGATCATCCACTCTGAGATTCCTTTATGAATACAGGTTTCCAGACTGCAGACTGAAGCACTCCGAGGCCTCCACTCTAACTCACGTTCACAAAGCCCTCCGAGGCCTCCACTCTAACTCACATCCACTCTGAGATTGCTTTATGAACACAGGTTTCCAGACTGCAGACTGAGAGCACTCCGAGGTCTCCACTCTAACTCACATCCACTCTGAAATTGCTTTATGAATACAGATTTCCAGACTGCAGACTGAAGCACTCCGAGGCCTCCACTCTAACTCACGTTCACAAAGCCCTCCGAGGCCTCCACTCTAACTCACATTCACAAAGCCCTCCGAGGCCTCCACTCTAACTCACGTTCACAAAGCCCTCCGAGGCCTCCACTCTAACTCACATCCACTCTGAGATTGCTTTATGAATACAGGTTTCCAGACTGCAGACTGAGAGCACTCCGAGGTCTCCACTCTAACTCACATCCACTCTGAGCCAGATTGAGTCTGACACACAGACTGGACACATGCTACAGATGTTGGATCATAGGCTAGGCTGTGTTAGGGTACAGTAGACAGAGAGGCTGTGTTAGGGTACAGCAGACAGAGAGGCTGTGTTAGGGTACAGCAGACAGAGGCTGTGTTAGGGTACAGCAGACAGAGAGGCTGTGTTAGGGTACAGCAGACAGAGAGGCTGTGTTAGGGTACAGCAGACAGAGAGGCTGTGTTAGGGTACAGCAGACAGAGAGGCTGTGTTAGGGTACAGCAGACAGAGAGGCTGTGTTAGGGTACAGCAGACAGAGAGGCTGTGTTAGGGTACAGCAGACAGAGAGGCTGTGTTAGGGTACAGCAGACAGAGAGGCTGTGTTAGGGTACAGCAGACAGAGAGGCTGTGTTAGGGTACAGCAGACAGAGAGGCTGTGTTAGGGTGCAGCAGACAGAGAGGCTGTGTTAGGGTACAGCAGACAGAGAGGCTGTGTTAGGGTACAGCAGACAGAGAGGCTGTGTTAGGGTATAGCAGACAGAGAGGCTGTGTTAGGGTACAGCAGACAGAGAGGCTGTGTTAGGGTACAGCAGACAGAGAGGCTGTGTTAGGGTACAGCAGACAGAGAGACTGTGTTAGGGTACAGCAGACAGAGAGGCTGTGTTAGGGTACAGCAGACAGAGAGGCTGTGTTAGGGTACAGCAGACAGAGAGGCTGTGTTAGGGTACAGCAGACAGAGAGGCTGTGTTAGGGTACAGCAGACAGAGAGGCTGTGTTAGGGTACAGCAGACAGAGAGGCTGTGTTAGGGTACAGCAGACAGAGAGGCTGTGTTAGGGTACAGCAGACAGAGAGGCTGTGTTAGGGTACAGCAGACAGAGAGGCTGTGTTAGGGTACAGCAGACAGAGAGGCTGTGTTAGGGTACAGCAGACAGAGACTGTGTTAGGGTACAGCAGACAGAGAGGCTGTGTTAGGGTACAGCAGACAGAGACTGTGTTAGGGTACAGCAGACAGAGAGGCCGTGTTAGGGTACAGCAGACAGAGAGGCCGTGTTAGGGTACAGCAGACAGAGAGGCCGTGTTAGGGTACAGCAGACAGAGAGGCCGTGTTAGGGTACAGCAGACAGAGAGGCCGTGTTAGGGTACAGCAGACAGAGAGGCCGTGTTAGGGTACAGCAGACAGAGAGGCCGTGTTAGGGTACAGCAGACAGAGAGGCCGTGTTAGGGTACAGCAGACAGAGAGGCCGTGTTAGGGTACAGCAGACAGAGAGGCCGTGTTAGGGTACAGCAGACAGAGAGGCCGTGTTAGGGTACAGCAGACAGAGAGGACGTGTTAGGGTGCAGCAGACAGAGAGGCCGTGTTAGGGTGCAGCAGACAGAGAGGCCGTGTTAGGGTGCAGCAGACAGAGAGGCCGTGTTAGGGTGCAGCAGACAGAGAGGCCGTGTTAGGGTGCAGCAGACAGAGAGGCCGTGTTAGGGTACAGCAGACAGAGAGGCCGTGTTAGGGTACAGCAGACAGAGAGGCCGTGTTAGGGTACAGCAGACAGAGAGGCCGTGTTAGGGTACAGCAGACAGAGGGGCCGTGTTAGGGTACAGCAGACAGAGAGGCCGTGTTAGGGTACAGCAGACAGAGAGGCCGTGTTAGGGTACAGCAGACAGAGAGGCCGTGTTAGGGTACAGCAGACAGAGAGGCCGTGTTAGGGTACAGCAGACAGAGAGGCCGTGTTAAGGTACAGCAGACAGAGAGGCCGTGTTAGGGTACAGCAGACAGAGAGGCCGTGTTAGGGTACAGCAGACAGAGAGGCCGTGTTAGGGTACAGCAGACAGAGAGGCCGTGTTAGGGTACAGCAGACAGAGAGGCCGTGTTAGGGTACAGCAGACAGAGAGGCCGTGTTGGGGTACAGCAGACAGAGAGGCCGTGTTAGGGTACAGCAGACAGAGAGGCCGTGTTAGGGTACAGCAGACAGAGAGGCCGTGTTAGGGTACAGCAGACAGAGAGGCCTTGTTAGGGTACAGCAGACAGAGAGGCCGTGTTAGGGTACAGCAGACAGAGAGGCCGTGTTAGGGTACAGCAGACAGAGAGGCCGTGTTAGGGTACAGCAGACAGAGAGGCCGTGTTAGGGTACAGCAGACAGAGACGCCGTGTTAGGGTACAGCAGACAGAGAGGCCGTGTTAGGGTACAGCAGACAGAGAGGCCGTGTTAGGGTACAGCAGACAGAGAGGCCGTGTTAGGGTACAGCAGACAGAGAGGCCGTGTTAGGGTACAGCAGACAGAGAGGCCGTGTTAGGGTACAGCAGACAGAGAGGCCGTGTTAGGGTACAGCAGACAGAGAGGCCGTGTTAGGGTACAGCAGACAGAGAGGCCGTGTTAGGGTACAGCAGACAGAGGCTGTGTTAGGGTACAGCAGACAGAGAGGCTGTGTTAGGGTACAGCAGACAGAGAGGCTGTGTTAGGGTACAGCAGACAGAGAGGCTGTGTTAGGGTACAGCAGACAGAGAGGCTGTGTTAGGGTACAGCAGACAGAGAGGCTGTGTTAGGGTACAGCAGACAGAGAGGCTGTGTTAGGGTACAGCAGACAGAGAGGCTGTGTTAGGGTACAGCAGACAGAGAGGCTGTGTTAGGGTACAGCACACAGAGAGGCTGTGTTAGGGTACAGCAGACAGAGAGGCTGTGTTAGGGTACAGCAGACAGAGAGGCTGTGTTAGGGTACAGCAGACAGAGAGGCTGTGTTAGGGTACAGCAGACAGAGAGGCTGTGTTAGGGTACAGCAGACAGAGAGGCTGTGTTAGGGTACAGCAGACAGAGAGGCTGTGTTAGGGTACAGCAGACAGAGAGGCTGTGTTAGGGTGCAGCAGACAGAGAGGCTGTGTTAGGGTACAGCAGACAGAGAGGCTGTGTTAGGGTACAGCAGACAGAGAGGCTGTGTTAGGGTATAGCAGACAGAGAGGCTGTGTTAGGGTATAGCAGACAGAGAGGCTGTGTTAGGGTACAGCAGACAGAGAGGCTGTGTTAGGGTACAGCAGACAGAGAGACTGTGTTAGGGTACAGCAGACAGAGAGGCTGTGTTAGGGTACAGCAGACAGAGACTGTGTTAGGGTACAGCAGACAGAGAGGCTGTGTTAGGGTACAGCAGACAGAGACTGTGTTAGGGTACAGCAGACAGAGAGGCCGTGTTAGGGTACAGCAGACAGAGAGGCCGTGTTAGGGTACAGCAGACAGAGAGGCGTGTTAGGGTACAGCAGACAGAGAGGCCGTGTTAGGGTACAGCAGACAGAGAGGCCGTGTTAGGGTACAGCAGACAGAGAGGCCGTGTTAGGGTACAGCAGACAGAGAGGCCGTGTTAGGGTACAGCAGACAGAGAGGCCGTGTTAGGGTACAGCAGACAGAGAGGCCGTGTTAGGGTACAGCAGACAGAGAGGCCGTGTTAGGGTACAGCAGACAGAGAGGCCGTGTTAGGGTGCAGCAGACAGAGAGGCCGTGTTAGGGTGCAGCAGACAGAGAGGCCGTGTTAGGGTGCAGCAGACAGAGAGGCCGTGTTAGGGTGCAGCAGACAGAGAGGCCGTGTTAGGGTGCAGCAGACAGAGAGGCCGTGTTAGGGTACAGCAGACAGAGAGGCCGTGTTAGGGTACAGCAGACAGAGAGGCCGTGTTAGGGTACAGCAGACAGAGAGGCCGTGTTAGGGTACAGCAGACAGAGAGGCCGTGTTAGGGTACAGCAGACAGAGAGGCCGTGTTAGGGTACAGCAGACAGAGGGGCCGTGTTAGGGTACAGCAGACAGAGAGGCCGTGTTAGGGTACAGCAGACAGAGAGGCCGTGTTAGGGTACAGCAGACAGAGAGGCCGTGTTAGGGTGCAGCAGACAGAGAGGCCGTGTTAGGGTACAGCAGACAGAGAGGCCGTGTTAGGGTACAGCAGACAGAGAGGCTGTGTTAGGGTACAGCAGACAGAGAGGCTGTGTTAGGGTACAGCAGACAGAGAGGCTGTGTTAGGGTACAGCAGACAGAGAGGCTGTGTTAGGGTACAGCAGACAGAGAGGCTGTGTTAGGGTACAGCAGACAGAGAGGCTGTGTTAGGGTACAGCAGACAGAGAGGCTGTGTTAGGGTACAGCAGACAGAGAGGCTGTGTTAGGGTACAGCAGACAGAGAGGCTGTGTTAGGGTACAGCAGACAGAGAGGCTGTGTTAGGGTACAGCAGACAGAGAGGCTGTGTTAGGGTACAGCAGACAGAGAGGCTGTGTTAGGGTACAGCAGACAGAGAGGCTGTGTTAGGGTACAGCAGACAGAGAGGCTGTGTTAGGGTACAGCAGACAGAGAGGCTGTGTTAGGGTACAGCAGACAGAGAGGCTGTGTTAGGGTACAGCAGACAGAGAGGCTGTGTTAGGGTACAGCAGACAGAGAGGCTGTGTTAGGGTACAGCAGACAGAGAGGCTGTGTTAGGGTACAGCAGACAGAGAGGCTGTGTTAGGGTACAGCAGACAGAGAGGCTGTGTTAGGGTACAGCAGACAGAGAGGCTGTGTTAGGGTACAGCAGACAGAGAGGCTGTGTTAGGGTACAGCAGACAGAGAGGCTGTGTTAGGGTACAGCAGACAGAGAGGCTGTGTTAGGGTACAGCAGACAGAGAGGCTGTGTTAGGGTACAGCAGACAGAGAGGCTGTGTTAGGGTACAGCAGACAGAGAGGCTGTGTTAGGGTACAGCAGACAGAGAGGCTGTGTTAGGGTACAGCAGACAGAGAGGCTGTGTTAGGGTACAGCAGACAGAGAGGCTGTGTTAGGGTACAGCAGACAGAGAGGCTGTGTTAGGGTACAGCAGACAGAGAGGCTGTGTTAGGGTACAGCAGACAGAGAGGCTGTGTTAGGGTACAGCAGACAGAGAGGCTGTGTTAGGGTACAGCAGACAGAGAGGCTGTGTTAGGGTACAGCAGACAGAGAGGCTGTGTTAGGGTACAGCAGACAGAGAGGCTGTGTTAGGGTACAGCAGACAGAGAGGCTGTGTTAGGGTACAGCAGACAGAGAGGCTGTGTTAGGGTACAGCAGACAGAGAGGCTGTGTTAGGGTACAGCAGACAGAGAGGCTGTGTTAGGGTACAGCAGACAGAGAGGCTGTGTTAGGGTACAGCAGACAGAGAGGCTGTGTTAGGGTACAGCAGACAGAGAGGCTGTGTTAGGGTACAGCAGACAGAGAGGCTGTGTTAGGGTACAGCAGACAGAGAGGCTGTGTTAGGGTACAGCAGACAGAGAGGCTGTGTTAGGGTACAGCAGACAGAGAGGCTGTGTTAGGGTACAGCAGACAGAGAGGCTGTGTTAGGGTACAGCAGACAGAGAGGCTGTGTTAGGGTACAGCAGACAGAGAGGCTGTGTTAGGGTACAGCAGACAGAGAGGCTGTGTTAGGGTACAGCAGACAGAGAGGCTGTGTTAGGGTACAGCAGACAGAGAGGCTGTGTTAGGGTACAGCAGACAGAGAGGCTGTGTTAGGGTACAGCAGACAGAGAGGCTGTGTTAGGGTACAGCAGACAGAGAGGCTGTGTTAGGGTACAGCAGACAGAGAGGCTGTGTTAGGGTACAGCAGACAGAGAGGCTGTGTTAGGGTACAGCAGACAGAGAGGCTGTGTTAGGGTACAGCAGACAGAGAGGCTGTGTTAGGGTACAGCAGACAGAGAGGCTGTGTTAGGGTACAGCAGACAGAGAGGCTGTGTTAGGGTACAGCAGACAGAGAGGCTGTGTTAGGGTACAGCAGACAGAGAGGCTGTGTTAGGGTACAGCAGACAGAGAGGCTGTGTTAGGGTACAGCAGACAGAGAGGCTGTGTTAGGGTACAGCAGACAGAGAGGCTGTGTTAGGGTACAGCAGACAGAGAGGCTGTGTTAGGGTACAGCAGACAGAGAGGCTGTGTTAGGGTACAGCAGACAGAGAGGCTGTGTTAGGGTACAGCAGACAGAGAGGCTGTGTTAGGGTACAGCAGACAGAGAGGCTGTGTTAGGGTACAGCAGACAGAGAGGCTGTGTTAGGGTACAGCAGACAGAGAGGCTGTGTTAGGGTACAGCAGACAGAGAGGCTGTGTTAGGGTACAGCAGACAGAGAGGCTGTGTTAGGGTACAGCAGACAGAGAGGCTGTGTTAGGGTACAGCAGACAGAGAGGCTGTGTTAGGGTACAGCAGACAGAGAGGCTGTGTTAGGGTACAGCAGACAGAGAGGCTGTGTTAGGGTACAGCAGACAGAGAGGCTGTGTTAGGGTGCAGCAGACAGAGAGGCTGTGTTAGGGTGCAGCAGACAGAGAGGCTGTGTTAGGGTACAGCAGACAGAGAGGCTGTGTTAGGGTACAGCAGACAGAGAGGCTGTGTTAGGGTACAGCAGACAGAGAGGCTGTGTTAGGGTACAGCAGACAGAGAGGCTGTGTTAGGGTACAGCAGACAGAGAGGCTGTGTTAGGGTACAGCAGACAGAGAGGCTGTGTTAGGGTACAGCAGACAGAGAGGCTGTGTTAGGGTACAGCAGACAGAGAGGCTGTGTTAGGGTACAGCAGACAGAGAGGCTGTGTTAGGGTATAGCAGATGTCTCAGCACTGATACAGTGAAAGGCTCAACAATAATTAAATCCACTCCAATCGAGTCTGGCTCACAACGACAAGGAGTGGTTTGAATGTGCTCTTGCTCAACATGGCGTTGAAAGGTTTTGGAGTGATGCTATTTTAAATTATATATTTTTTCTGTCTTCAAACATTGTGAGAGAATCAAATATGTGCATTCAAGTGCCTCATAGACCTTGGGTGCTGTCGGCCCTCTGCCACAGACACGACAGGTGTAGCAGATGTCTCGGCCCAGATAGAGCGACTCAGAGACTTAACCCAACAGAGCTCAATGACAGTTATGTCCACTTCAATCAACTCCGGCTCTCCCAATGATAAGGAGGGGTTTGAATGGCTTCCTCCTCTCCTCAGCCTTGGCCCTTTTTGAATGGGTTCCTCCTCTCCTCAGCCTTGGCCCTTTCTGAATGGGTTCCTCCTCTCCTCAGCCTTGGCCCTTTCTGAATGGGTTCCTCCTCTCCTCAGCCTTGGCCCTTTCTGAATGGGTTCCTCCTCTCCTCAGCCTTGGCCCTTTCTGAATGGGTTTCTGTTCAGTGGTTTGTGTGTTAAGGTTTTGCATATGGGCTGCTTATATTCCTTTAAAAAACGTACAGAGAATTCATTAAACCGTATTCTGGGACTCTCCTGGCCTTGTTTATGAACGCGGCAAAAATCCTGGATGTGCATTGTTACACTGCCAAGCATTTTATCTGGGTTCAACACACACACACACACACACACACACACACACACGCACACACACACACACCACACACACACACACACACACACACACACACACACACACACACACACACACACACACACACACACACACACACACACACACACACACACACACACCGGTGACGTGTGGTGAGGTCGGTGTCTCTGACTGTCTCATAGCCTGTCTCTGACTGTCTCAAGCACTGGCTAATTATGAAAACCAGATTTACTCCCAAATAAAACCAGGATGAAACCCAAGTTCACCGTACAACAGACAGCTACAACAACCAGCTAATAGCCTACGTCACTCTGGGTTAATAGCCTATCATGTCCTGTCTCTGACTGTCTCATAGCCTGTCTCTGACTGTCTCATAGCCTGTCTCTGACTGTCTCATAGCCTGTCTCTGACTGTCTCATAGCCTGTCTCTGACTGTCTCATAGCCTGTCTCTGACTGTCTCTTAGCCTGTCTCTGACTGTCTCATATCCTGTCTCTGACTGTCTCATAGCCTGTCTCTGACTGTCTCATAGCCTGTCTCTGACTGTCTCATAGCCTGTCCCTGACTGTCTCATAGCCTGTCTCTGACTCTCTCAAATCCTGTCTCTGACTGTCTCATAGCCTGTCTCTGACTGTCTCATAGCCTGTCTCTGACTGTCTCATAGCCTGTCTCTGACTGTCTCAAATCCTGTCTCTGACTGTCTCATAGCCTGTCTCTGACTGTCTAAAATCCTGTCTCTGACTGTCTCATAGCCTGTCTCTGACTGTCTCATAGCCTGTCTCTGACTGTCTCATAGCCCGTCTCTGACTGTCTCATAGCCTGTCCCTGACTGTCTCATAGCCTGTCTCTGACTGTCTCATAGCCCGTCTCTGGCTGTCTCATAGCCTGTCTCTGACTGTCTCATAGCCTGTCTCTGACTGTCTCATAGCCTGTCTCTGACTGTCTCATAGCCTGTCTCTGGCTGTCTCATAGCCTGTCTCTGACTGTCTCATATCCTGTCTCTGACTGTCTCATAGCCTGTCTCTGACTGTCTCATAGCCTGTCTCTGACTGTCTCATAGCCTGTCTCTGACTGTCTCATAGCCTGTCTTTGACTGTCTCATATTCTGTCTCTGACTGTCTCATAGCCCGTCTCTGACTGTCTCATGTCCTGTCTCTGACTGTCTCATATCCTGTCTCTGACTGTCTCATAGCCCATCTCTGACTGTCTCATAGCCTGTCTCTGACAGACAGATGGCTTGTTATTGATCAGCTGATTGGCTGCGAGCCACACGGCTTGAGGTGTACCAACATGTGAACCTGAGTGATGGAAGACTTCAGGTGAGAAGCCATTGGTGCTTTACATAGTCCTAATAAACACTGTGGTGAGATCACGCTGTCAGAAATACTGGGTTGAATAGAAAAGTACAGCCCCCGCTATGATGCCTGCAGTAGAAAACTCACTCAGTTAAATGTGTAAATAAATAATAGCTTTGATTGACATGTTTTCTGAGAAATGCCTTTTTATATCCCGAAGAACCAGTTCCTCTACACACAGCATGCAGTGCTTTTTAATTATAGACTATAAACACGCACACACACACACACACACACACACACACACACACACACACACACACACACACACACACACACACACACACACACACACAGCTCAAATAAAACGGATTTCTCAATTATGTTTGCACATTACTCTAACTTTCCTGTAAAGTTGTATTTCAAAAATAGTTGGTTTTATAGAATCCCATCAGATCTTTACAGTTTAGTACCAGCAGTAACAACATTCTATAGAATCTCATCAGATCTTTACAGTTTAGTACCAGCAGTAACAACATTCTATAGAATCTCATCAGATCTTTACAGTTTAGTACCAGCAGTAACAACATTCTATAGAATCTCATCAGATCTTTACAGTTTAGTACCAGCAGTAACAACATTCTATAGAATCTCATCAGATCTTTACAGTTTAGTACCAGCAGTAACAACATTCTATAGAATCTCATCAGATCTTTACAGTTTAGTACCAGCAGTAACACCATTCTATAGAATCTATACATCAGCATTGGTCCAGCAGCAACAATCAATATGAGTCTGACTGACTGCAGCTGGGCTATAAGCCCCTACCACCTCATGGATTAGCTGCCTGGCTCTGCCGCTCCCCTACTTGACATCGATAGTTTGATATTAATATGTAGACTAATTATGCCTTTCTTTTTTTAAATCGATGTCGTTCTGTCCTTGAGCTGTTCTTGTCTGTTAATGTTCTGTATGATGTCATGTTTCATGTTTTGTGTGTGAACCCCAGGAAGAGAAGCTGATGGGGATCCTATTAAACTACCAAAAACCACCTGTCACCGCTTTCCGTGAGGAAGAAAGGTCAGTTATCCCTCCAGTGTCAGGAGTCAAGGTCAGGAGTCAAGGTCAGGCAATGCAAACTATTTTTGACAGAAGCTGCTCTTCCTCTGGCTCCTGATTGGCCACATTATAGGGCCATTTTTTCTCTCAATCCCATCACTGGTAAGGACAGTCCAAGTGTGAAGAGAGGTTTTTCAAAGGGATACGGTGGAGCGTACTGACTAATGGTTATCTCCCTGATTAATCGTGGTGAACTACAGTTGTGTGTGTGTGTGTGTGTGTGTGTGTGTGTGTGTGTGTGTGTGTGTGTGTGTGTGTGTGTGTGTGTGTGTGTGTGTGTGTGTGTGTGTGTGTGCGCGCGCCCTGTCGGAGGAGGTTGGCATTATTGAATAAAACAGAAATTGAAATAAATTGAATTACTGCTCCTGTGTCCCACATCCAGGATGTTCCTTATGTAGAGGTTATATACTGTATTGTTCCCTCTCCTTATGTAGAGGTTATATACTGTATTGTCCCCTCTCCTTATGTAGAGGTTATATCCTGTATTGTCCCAGGATGTTCCTTATGTAGAGGTTATATACTGTATTGTCCCAGGATGTTCCTTATGTAGAGGTTATATCCTGTATTGTCCCAGGATGTTCCTTATGTAGAGGTTATATCCTGTATTGTCCCAGGATGTTCCTTATGTAGAGGTTATATCCTGTATTGTCCCAGGATGTTCCTTATGTAGAGGTTATATACTGTATTGTCCCAGGATGTTCCTTATATAGAGGTTATATCCTGTATTGTCCCAGGATGTATCGTATGTAGAGATGATATACTTTACTGTCTTCAAGGGGGAGGGACAGAGGACAACAGGCTGTTTGACCTCCTCCCTTAGAGATTATATACTGTACTGTCTTCAAGGGGGAGGGACAGAGGACAACAGGCTGTTTGACCCCCTCCCTCAGAGATTATATACTGTACTGTCTTCAAGGGGGAGGGACAGAGGACAACAGACTGTTTGACCCCCTCCCTCAGAGATTATATACTGTACTGTCTTCAAGGGGGAGGGACAGAGGACAACAGGCTGTTTGACCCCCTCCCTCAGAGATTATATACTGTACTGTCTTCAAGGGGGAGGGACAGAGGACAACAGACTGTTTGACCCCCTCCCTCAGAGATTATATACTGTACTGTCTTCAAGGGGGAGGGACAGAGGACAACAGACTGTTTGACCCCCTCCCTCAGAGATTATATACTGTACTGTCTTCAAGGGGGAGGGACAGAGGACAACAGACTGTTTGACCCCCTCCCTCAGAGATTATATACTGTACTGTCTTCAAGGGGGAGGGAGAGAGAACAACAGGCTATTTCATTTCATTTTGTCTTTCAGAGGTTGTAGTGTATTGTATAACCACCCCCCCCCCCCCCCCCCTCTATACCCAGCTGTCCATTCTGTTTACTGTAATAGACTCACCTTATTTATCTCTAACAACCTGTCTGGAGAACAATGGGACCAGGTGAAATGACAGTCTGGACACTATTATGATGCTCTGAGAGGTCCTTGAGAAAAGGTCAGGGATATCTAACCTGGGTCGTGTCCCAAATGGCACTCTATTCCATATATATAGTACACTACATTTGACTTAGGGTCCATAGGGGCTAGGGGTCTGAAGTAATGCACTAGGCCACTATATATAGTGTACAAGCTGGCATTTTGGACTGAGCCTTGGATTTACAGATGCTTAGATAGATACTACTGATATATCCATCCTGAGGAGGTTTAACAACAGAGAGATGAGAGATACAGTATGGAGCCTGATGAGGTTTAACACCAGAGTGTAACGGCTGTCAATGTCGTTCTCCTCCTCAGACGAGGAGGAGCATGGATCGGACCAAGATGCGGAGTAGGAGGTATTCATGATTTTAATGGCAAACCAACAAACACTACAAATGAACAAAAACAACAAACGTAACAAACGTGACTAACCTGTAACAGTCCTGTGTGGCCCAAACGCTAACACAGGAAACAAACACCCACAAACCACCAGTGAAACCCTGGCTGCCTTAGTATGACTCTCAATCAGAGACAAACGATACACACCTGTCTCTAATTGAGAATCATACCAGGCCGAACACAAAACCCCACATAGAAATAGAAAACATAGACTGCCCACCCAACACTCACGCCCTGACCAATAAAGACATATAAAACAAGAGAAAACAGGTCAGGAACGTGACACAGAGAGATGAGAAATATACAGTATGGAGCCTGAGGAGGTTTAACCCCAGAGAGATGGGATATACAGTATGGAGCCTGGGGAGGTTTAACACCAGAGAGATGAGATATACAGTATGGAGCCTGAGGAGGTTTAACACCAGAGAGATGAGATATACAGTATGGAGCCTGAGGAGGTTTAACACCAGAGAGATGAAATATACAGTATGGAGCCTGAGGAGGTTTAACACCAGAGAGATGAAATATACAGTATGGAGCCTGAGGAGGTTTAACACCAGAGAGATGGGAGATATACAGTATGGAGCCTGAGGAGGTTTAACACCAGAGAGATGGGAGATACATTATGTAGCCTGAGGAGGTTTAACACCAGAGATATGCAGTATGGAGCCTGAGGAGGTTTAACACCAGAGAGATGAGGGATACAGTATGGAGCCTGAGGAGGTTTAACACCAGAGAGATGAGATATACAGTATGGAGCCTGAGGAGGTTTAACACTAGAGAGATGAGATATACAGTATGGAGCCTGAGGAGGTTTAACACCAGAGAGATGGGAGATACAGTATGGAGCCTGAGGAGGTTTAACACCAGAGATATACAGTATGGAGCCTGAGGAGGTTTAACACCAGAGAAATACAGTATGGAGCCTGAGGAGGTTTAACACCAGAGATATACAGTATGGAGCCTGAGGAGGTTTAACACCAGAGAGATGAGATATACAGTATGGAGCCTGAGGAGGTTTAACACCAGAGAGATGAGAGATACAGTATGGAGCATGAGGAGGTTTAACAGCAGAGAGATGATATATACAGTATGGAGCCTGAGGAGGTTTAACACCAGAGAGATGAGATTTACAGTATGGAGCCTGAGGAGGTTTAACACCAGAGAGATGGGAGATATACAGTATGGAGCCTGAGGAGGTTTAACACCAGAGAGATGGGAGATAAACCTCCTCAGGCTCCATACTGTATAACACCAGAGATATGAGATATACAGTATGGAGCTTGAGGAGGTTTAACACCAGAGAGATGAGATATACAGTATGGAGCCTGAGGAGGTTTAACACCAGAGAGATGAGAGATATACAGTATGGAGCCTGAGGAGGATTAACACCAGAGATATACAGTATGGAGCCTGAGGAGGTTTAACACCAGAGAGATGAAATATACAGTATGGAGCCTGAGGAGGTTTAACACCAGAGAGATGAGATATACAGTATGGAGCCTGAGGAGGTTTAACACCAGAGAGATGAGATATACAGTATGGAGCCTGAGGAGGTTTAACACCAGAGAGATGAGATATACAGTATGGAGCCTGAGGAGGTTTAACACCAGAGAGATGAGATATACAGTATGGAGCCTGAGGAGGTTTAACACTAGAGAGATGAGATATACAGTATGGAGCCTGAGGAGGTTTAACACTAGAGAGATGAGAGATACATTATGTAGCCTGAGGAGGTTTAACACCAGAGAGATGAGATATACAGTATGGAGCCTGAGGAGGTTTAACACCAGAGAGATGAGATATACAGTATGGAGCCTGAGGAGGTTTAACACCAGAGAGATGAGATATACAGTATGGAGCCTGAGGAGGTTTAACACCAGAGAGATGAGATATACAGTATGGAGCCTGAGGAGGTTTAACACCAGAGAGATGAGATATACAGTATGGAGCCTGAGGAGGTTTAACACCAGAGAGATGAGAGATACTGTATGGAGCCTGAGGAGGTTTAACACCAGAGAGATGGGAGATATACAGTATGGAGTCTGAGGAGGTTTAACACCAGAGAGATGAGATATACAGTATGGAGCCTGAGGAGGTTTAACACCAGAGAGATGAGAAATACAGTTTGGAGCCTGAGGAGGTTTAACCCCAGAGAGATGAGATGTACAGTATGGAGGCTGAGGAGGTTTAACACCAGAGAGATTAGATGTACAGTATGGAGCCTGAGGAGGTTTAACACCAGAGAGATGAGATATACAGTATGGAGCCTGAGGAGGTTTAACACCAGAGAGATGAGATATACAGTATGGAGCCTGAGGAGGTTTAACACCAGAGATATACAGTATGGAGCCTGATGAGGTTTAACACCAGAGAGATGAGATATACAGTATGGAGCCTGAGGAGGTTTAACACCAGAGAGATGAGATATACAGTATGGAGCCTGAGGAGGTTTAACACCAGAGAGATGAGATATACAGTATGGAGCCTGAGGAGGTTTAACACTAGAGAGATGGGAGATATACAGTATGGAGCCTGAGGAGGTTTAACACCAGAGAGATGAGATATACAGTATGGAGCCTGAGGAGGTTTAACACCAGAGAGATGAGATATACTGTATGGAGCCTGAGGAGGTTTAACACCAGAGAGATGGGAGATACAATATGGAGCCTGAGGAGGTTTAACACCAGAGAGATGAGATATACAGTATGGAGCCTGAGGAGGTTTAACACCAGAGAGATGAGATATACAGTATGGAGCCTGAGGAGGTTTAACACCAGAGAGATGAGATATACAGTATGGAGCCTGAGGAGGTTTAACACCAGAGATATACAGTATGGAGCCTGAGGAGGTTTAACACCAGAGAGATGGGAGATATACAGTATGGAGCCTGGGGAGGTTTAACACCGGAGAGATGGGAGATACAGTGTGGAGCCTGAGGAGGTTTAACACCAGAGAGATGAGATATACAGTATGGAGCCTGAGGAGGTTTAACACCAGAGAGATGAGATATACAGTATGGAGCCTGAGGAGGTTTAACACCAGAGAGATGAGATATACAGTATGGAGCCTGAGGAGGTTTAACACCAGAGAGATGAGATATACAGTATGGAGCCTGAGGAGGTTTAACACCAGAGAGATGAGATATACAGTATGGAGCCTGAGGAGGTTTAACACCAGAGAGATGAGATATACAGTATGGAGCCTGAGGAGGTTTAACACCAGAGAGATGAGATATACAGAATGGAGCCTGAGGAGGTTTAACACCAGAGAGATGGGAGATATGCAACACTGTCAGAATGACTACTGACAGCACCCGTACCAAAATTAAACCTCAAAACAAACTGCCTCTGTCAAGTAGGATAACACCAACTGGGCAAAACATCCTAAAAGATTGTTCCTCAGAGTTCCTCTGTGTTTTTTTGAGGTGTGTTGCCCTCAAGGTATCAATGTGCTGCCTTCACCATGGACCAGACACACACACACATCAGCAGCCTCCAGACATGAACCTGTATCTCCCTGTCACATGTCACAGTCCCCGTTCTATAGTGAGTTAGATGTCAGACTGAAGAGAAGGGTATCTATATCCTGTAGAATACCGTGGCATGGTCCCAGAGTCCTCTGCTTCTCCCTGTCACATGTCACAGTCCCCGTTCTATAGTGAGTTAGATGTCAGACTGAAGAGAAGGGTATCTATATCCTGCAGAATACCGTGGCATGGTCCCAGAGTCCTCTCTGTTTCTACCTGTCACAGTCCCCGTTCTATAGTGAGTTAGATGTCAGACTGAAGAGAAGGGTTCTATATCCTGCAGAATACAGTGGCATGGTCCCAGAGTCCTCTCTGTTTCTCCCTGTCACAGTCCCCGTTCTATAGTGAGTTAGATGTCAGACTGAAGAGAAGGGTTCTATATCCTGCAGAATACAGTGGCATGGTCCCAGAGTCCTCTCTGTTTCTCCCTGTCACAGTCCCCGTTCTATAGTGAGTTAGATGTCAGACTGAAGAGAAGGGTATCTATATCCTGTAGAATACCGTGGCATGGTCCCAGAGTCCTCTCTGTTTCTCCCTGTCACAGTCCCCGTTCTATAGTGAGTTAGATGTCAGACTGAAGAGAAGGGTATCTATATGATGCAGAATACCGTGGCATGGTCCCAGAGTACTCATCATCAGAGTCTCTGTGTTGTTGTTAAAATGCCAGTTAAACTCCTGCATCTGTTCGGTCCTGATGTTGTTTGACAGTGGAGGGAGGAGGGGAGGGTTCCCGTCAGATGACACAGTGAAAACAGCCAGCGATGTGTGCTGCGTTAGCGTGAGTCATCTCTGAAGAGTGTTTTAAATGGAAACAACAGACTGGGGATACTGAGGCTTTAAAATGTTGAAACAAATCCCCAGATGAAAGCGGTGCGGTGGCCTGATTTTGCCTCTCTTATATTCCAGTCTGGGGTTCAGAACATCAGAGAGCAGCGGCATAGCAACATTAGTGGTTATAAGATAC